>NW_022589709.1:11164494-11367589 GCF_004348235.1 Phoca vitulina
CTTCCTTCCTTCCTTCCTTCCTTCCTTCCTTCCTTCCTTCCTTCCTTTATCCTTTTACAAACAGTGCAGCCATCAATATGTTGAAAAATATATCCTGGCATACATTTGCAAGTTTTGTTAGTATACATGTTTGTTAATAGCATTGTAGGGTTGTAGAGTATATGTAAGTTTAAGTCAGAATATGCTGGATATGTAATTAAGTAACAACAACACCAGATCTCAGTGGCTATGTATTGTGGGTTTATGGCTCTGTCCTATTACATGTGCATTATTTGTGGACTGGGGATCTAGATGCTCCCTATCTTCTTCAGTCCAGGACCAGTCTGAAAAAGAAGCCCCAAATGATAATATTGCCATGATTGTACAAGAGGGAAAAGAATGGAGCATACAACAACTTGCAAGTAAAAGCTTCTACTTTTAGACATCATATACAACGCTTCCATTCATATTTTATATGCTAAAGCAAGTTACATGGCCAAATCTGAATTCAACAAGGTGGGATGTAAAATGCGGGGAAGGGCACTACAGACAAATATGACAGTACATTTGGTGACAGTAATATAATCTACCAATATAGTCTGTATTTAACTTAGTATTTTACTAGTGATGTCAAGCTGTAGTCAGAGTAGTTGCATCAAATTTCACTTCCACCAAAAAGATCAGAATTCTGTTGTTCACATCTTAACCAGTGCTCCATATTATCTCACTTTTAAATTTTTATCAGTCTTAATGTGGATGAGTGATGTCCCATTGTTGTTTTAATTTGCATTTCCCTAATTATTAATGAGGTTGAACATCTTTTCAAATGTTGTAGGCCATTTAAAAAATTATGTGATATTAATGCAGTTAATTAATTAATGTGAAATTAATGTGAAAATGCTGCAGTTTTGTCTTATAAGAGAACTTAATGTTTTTCAATTATTTCGAAGTAAGTTTAGATTTACACTTAAAGTTGCACGACTATATATAGAGATCTAATATACTCTTCACTTAGAATTAATTTTTCTAAACCATTTGATAGTAAGTTGGGACATGATGCCCCATTACCTCTTAATACTTCAGTGTGTATTTCTTATGTAAAAGAGTAATCATAGTACATCCATCAAGATCAAGAAGTTAACAATGATCTAATATCACCTTTAGTCCAGAGATACCATTCAAGTTTTGATATAATTAAGTGTTCCTTATAGACCCAGGATCCAGTCCAGGAGCACGTTTGGTTCTCATGTCTCTTTAGTCTTCTACAATCTAGAATAGTTCCTCTGTCACTGTTTCTCTTCATACCTTGACATTTCTAAGGAGTACAGGCAAGTTACTCTGTAGACTGTCCCTTAATTTGGAATGTGATATTTTTTTGTCATTCATGCTTTTTGCTTTGAATTCCACAGAAGTCATATTGTGCTAGTCTCAATGCATCATATCGGGAGGCACACCACATTGATTTGTCCCAGTACTGGTGATGTTAACTTTTATCTTTTGGTTAGGATGTTGAATGGCAGAAACCTACCCTCTAAAATTAATTAATTTGGATATTGTACCTAAATTGACAAGTCACTTAGGAGTATATTATGAGGACATTCTTCGAAATTATATACTAATCCTGCTCCTCATTCACCTACCAGATTTAGGATCCATTAATGATTCTTTTCCTGACTTACTTATGACGCTGGTGCTTGCCAAATAGTGATTTTCTAATTCTGTCTAGATTTACCAGTTAGCATGCTACTGCAAGGTAGAGTTTTTCCCTCCTTTCCATTTAATTAATCAATTAATTTGTATTTGTTTACTTATATCAGTATATACTTGTGTATTCCTATTTTACTCAAGGGTTTACAATCCCTTACTACCGCTATTTATTTTCATGGTAAAATTATCTAAGATGTGGGTGATGGAAGCCCCTTCTACCTGGCTTCTGTGACCTTTGACATGTCCTTGTCATTCTTTGAGCATTTCCTTATGTTCTGGCTCAACTAGTTGTTATAGGCTCATCTTACATTTTCCCTGTCAAATCAGCCATTCTTTATGGAGTCTAAGTTCTTTTAGTGAAGAATGCTGTTTAGAAACTAAGATCTAGGTATTCAGTAGGTTCATTGCTACTGAGGTATCATTGCTTCTAGATTCTTTTATTAAACACAGATAGGAAATATAGGTCTATATGTGTATGTGCACGCACACATACACACCCCTATATGTGTAGGTAGACAAGTTAAAAATCTTGAGTTTATACTGATATTTTCTGATGCTAATCGAACACCACAGAGTTTCATCTAGTCTTTCCTTTTCCATGTTCCTAACTCCCTTCTCCAACGGTGAGAAATTTGGCTTCCAATGCCCTTAGTCTATTTACTTATTAGATCAATTTCCCCTGTATGTAGTCAAACTTATGGATTAGTCAGCCCAAAGGTGAATCCTAATGCACTGACCATTCTCTTCCACTGGTCCTCACTCCTTTTATGCATGCAAACCAAAAGTTCCACAAAAGAAGGGAAGGCAATAAGGAGGGAAAACAAGTCAGAAATCTCAGCTCTGGACATGAGCCCTGCCTTTTCGGTGAAATCCAAGGCCAAGCCCCTGACATTCACAAGTACTATTTAAAATTTCAGATCCCTGCAAAGGAGAAAGAGTACATGGAGAAGAAGTACTTAATTTTTTTTTTTTTCTCATTAAACTTTTGTTTTAATGGGTCTCAAAATTCTGTGACAGATTTTTGGTCAAGTTGTTTCCATTAAAAAGTACTGATTTTAAAAACTAATAACTTAAAACTGCCACACACACACACACACAAAAACAAATGGTCCACAAAACATTCTCCTTTCCTTCTGAAGTAAAAGTTTTACGATGCATTGTTATCATTAACCAGTCTTTTACTATTAAACTTAAATGGCCAATTGACACAGTTCTGAGACCATTCTTCCACCACTGATTAAAACTGGGGTGGCAGGTATTGGGTATAATATTCATTTAGCCTTCTGAACTTTCTGGGCAGACTTGGTGACCTTCCCAGCTCCAGCTGCCTTCTTGTTCACTGCTTTGATGATACCCACAGCAACCGTCTGTCTCATGTCACGAACAGCAAAACAACCCAAAGGAGGAGTCAGAGAAGCTCTCAAAACACATAGTCTTGCCAGGAACCATATCAACAATGGCAGCATCACCAGATTTCAAGAACTTGGGACCATCTTCCAGCTTTTTTCCAGAACGACGATCTACTCCTTCAGCTCAGCAAACTTGCAAGCAATGTGAGCTGTGTGACAATCCAGCACAGGTGCATATCCAGCACTGATTTGGCCTGGATGGTTCAGGATAATCACCTGAGCCGTGAAGCCAGCTGCTTCCATTGGTGGGTCATTTTTGCTGTCACCAGCCACATTGCCACGATGAGCATCTTTGACAGATATGTTCTTGACATTGAAGCCCACATTGTCCCCAGGAAGAGCCTCACTCAAAGCTTCATGGTGCATTTCAACAGACTACTTCAGTTGTAACATTGGAGCAAGGGTGACCCCATGCCAAGTTTAAGAACACCAGTCTCCACTAGGCCCACAGGGACAGTACCAATACCACCAATTTTGTAGATGTCCTGGAGAGGCAGATGCAAGGGCTTGTCAGTTGGACGAGTTGGTGGCAGAATGCAATCCAGAGCTTCAAGCAGTGTGCTTCCACTGGCATTCCCATCTTTACGGGTGACTTTCCATCCCTTGAACCAAGGCATGTTGTCACCATTCCAACCAGAAATTGGCACAAATGCTACTGTGTTGGGGTTGTAGCCAATTTTCTTAATGTAGGTGCTGACTTCCTTAATGATTTCCTTGTATCTCTTCTGGCTGTAGGGTGGCTCAGTGGAATCCATCTTGTTAACACCAGCAATTAGTTGTTTTACACCCCGTGTGAAAGCCAGAAGGGCATGCTCACGGGTCTGCCCATTCTTGGAGATACTGGCTTCAAATTCACCAACACCAGCAGCAACAATCAGGACAGCACAGTCAGCCTGAGATGTGCCTGTAATCATGTTTTTGATAAAGTCTCTGTGTCCTGGGGCATCAATGATGGTCACATAATACTTGCTGGTCTCAAATTTCCACAGGGAGATATCAGTGGTGATACCACATTCACGTTCAGCTTTCAGTTTATCCAAGACCCAGGGATACTTGAAGGAGCCCTTTCCCATCTCATCAGCCTCCTTCTCAAATTTTTCGATAGGTCTTTTGTCGATCCCACCACATTTGTAGATCAGATGACCAGTAGTGGTAGACTTGCCTGAATCTACGTGTCCAATGACGACGATGTTGATGTGAGTCTTTTCCTTTCCCATTTTGGTTTAGGTTGAGCGGTGGTTTTCACGACACCTGTGTTCTGGCAGCAAACCCGTTGCAAAAAAGCAGAAGTACTTAATTTTAATGTAGATGAATTTATCAATTTTTTTTTATGGTTTCTGTTTTTTTTACAACTCATTCAAGAAGTCTCCTACACCCGAAAACACTGGAATGTTCTCAAATATTGTCTTCTCAGTGGTACATATTTCTGCCTTCACATTTAGGTCTTTTAATGTCCTTGGAATTGATTTTTTTTACTATAGTATGAATTTGGGTTCCAAATTATTTCTGTTTTTCCATGTGGATAACCAACTGTCTCAGCAACATTTATGGAAATGTCCATTCTTTCCCCGCTGATTTGAAATACTGTCTCTGTCATATTTTAGGCTCCATACACTGTTTTATTAGTGTACTCAATAATCCCTGTATAATACCGATACTGTTTTATTACTCAAGCCTGGACTAGCTACCTAATTTGACGGCCCAGAGCGAAATGAAAATGTGGAGACCTTGTTTAAAAACTATGAAGAATTTCACAACACTGAGAGCAGAGCATTAGACCAAGCACGTGGCCCTTCCAAGAACAGGTCACACACCCATAATTCTAGCCTTCACTAGAACTGAATATATCTTGTTGTGTCTGTTAGGTAATTGTGCTATCAGAGTGTCCTTCTTCTTCCAAATCACTGCAAATTCATCTTCTTTCTGTAGGAATCCACTAAATATCACACGTGAAGATTTCATTCCTAAAATAAGTCTACCTATTGGATTGTACTTTTCTAGAATATATATATATTTTTTTTCTTTCCCCCCCCCCAAGGGGCTGCTTCAAAAATGTACCACAAACTTGTGGCTTAAAATAACAGAAATATGTTGTCTCACAGTTCTGGAGGCTAGAAATTTAAAATCAGGATGTCACCAGGGCCATACTCTTTCTGAAATCTGCAGAGAAAAAGAATATCCTTGCATTTTCTGAGCCCCCAGTGGTGGCCATCCATTCTTAGCATTCCTTGGCCCCGAGATGCATCACTCCAGTTTCTGTGTCCATCTTTACATGGTGCTCTCTCTGTGTGTCTCCTGTCTTCACATAGCTATCTCCTTATAAGGACACTAGTCAGATTAGGAGCTCACCCTACTCCAGTATGATTTCATCTTAACTAATTATATCTGCAAAGACATTATTTCAAAAACAGTCACATTTTGAGGTACAGGGAGTTAGGATTTTAACAAATCTTTTTCTGTAGGGGAGAAATAGTTGACCCCCTATCAGATACCATGAAATTCAGAGCTAAATAACAAGATCAGTGATAACACCTATGATTTCCATAGCTATATTTTTTCTTAATCCTAATTAACTAGTTCTCAATCATATTTTACCTAGACCTAATTATTCACTTCCGTTTCTGTTAAATATATTTTTTGTGTGTGTGTATCTTTGTTAGAGCTATACCTTCACTTTTTTGTGGAATGATGTGAGTAGTGAGTCAGTTTTTAAATTTTTACAGATAAATCCTTTGGTGTCATTCAGTTACCACACAAACCTGCCAGTCTATCCGCAAGTTTCATTATGAGGAAGAAGAATATGTGATGGTTATCCTTTCAGGTGTGGTATTACACTACCTGTATTAATGTACACATTTAACCTTTTTAAAGTTATATAACCTCCTTAGCTCTCACATTTCCTAAGTTTAAAAATGAGAATAAAATAATATTTCAGGTGCCCACCACATGATAAGTATCCAACAAATATTAGCTTTGATTAGATATTTTTGTAACTTAATATGGTTAACAATTAAAGATATTTGCAGTTTATAAATTATCAACCATAATTCTGCTCCAAGTGGCTTAAAAGGGAATTCATGCATTTATTTATTCAACAGATATTCATTGAATGCCTAGTGAATGATAGCCATTTTCCTAAGTAAACTCATGTGTGCTCTAATCCAAGAATAGTACCCAACACACAGTAAATGCCCAATAAATCAATGTTGAATGAGTGAAAAAGTCCCTGATATCACAGAACTTATAATCTAGTTGGAGGAAAGATGCATTGAATAAATACATAATGTAAAGTGCTGTTAAGTTCAATGAAGAAAGATAAAGCAAGATGAGATAAGGGTGATGGAGTGGGGGTGGAAAGCAGTTTTAGAAAGTGAGGTTAGAGTATGCACTGCTGAAGGGGAGATGTTTAAAGAAAACCATGAGTGACCTAACTGCCTTCCAGGCAGAAGGAACAGGTTGCAAGAGCTCTGAAGTGGGAATGTGCTTGGCAGGTTTGGGAAATAGCAAGAGGCCATTGAGTTAGTAAAATAGAAAGTTCTTTCCACTTGAGCTATCTACTAAGGCCAAATACTTTTTTTTTTTTTTAAGATATTTATTTATTTGACAGAGAGAGAGAGATGGAACACAAGCAGGGGGAGTGGGAGAGGGAGAAGCAGGCTTCCCACTGAGCAGGGAGCCCAATGCGGGGCTGATGCCAGGACCCTGGGATCATGACCTGAGCTGAAGGCAGACGCTTAACCCATTGAGCCACCCAGGCGCCCCAGGCCAAATACTATTATATAAATGTAAAATGAGTCCCATTTGTTGTATAAGAGCTCAAAGAAGGGAGAGAGAATTTGTCCTGGCTGGGTTGGTGATTGAAAATCTTGCAAAGGAGGAAGGATTTAAACATGGGTGGAAGAGAGTCCCCTAAGTGTGACCAGGTTAAGAGCAGTGTCAGCATCTCAGGGGAGCTTATTAGCAATGCAGACTTTCAGGCCTCACCCCAGTCTACTTCCTGGGGGTGAAATCCCAAAACTCGTGCTTCAGTAAACTCTTAGGGTGGTTCTTCCGCATGCCAGAGTTGCAAAGCACTGCTCCAGCACTGCTTCTTGAGCTTTAAGGAACAACTACATCACCTGGACACTTAATTAAAATGCAGATGCTCATTCAGTGGGTCTGGGGTAGAGCCTGAGATTCTACATTTCTGACAAGCTCCCAGATGAAGCAGACAACAGGCGACACACCAGGGCCTGAGAATTGATATTAGCCAACTTTTTCTGTAAAGGACCAGATAGTAAATATTTTAGGTTTTGCCAGCCTTTCAGTCTCTGTTGAAACATGAAAGACAATACATACATGGATGGGCACATTCTCGTAAAATTTTATTTATGGACACTGAAATTAGAATTTCATAAAATTATTATGTATTTCAGAATATTCTTTTTGTTTGTTTGTTTCTTCCAACCACTTAAAAATGTGAAAACCATTCTTAGCTCATAGGCCATAGTTTGCTGACCCCTGGCCTAGAATAATGTTGTATAGGGCAGGGCGATTCCATTTTCTTGTCCCCCAGTTGTGTAATAAGTGCCTAGAATTTGTACAGGAGAAAGTTAAACAAGATAAATTTTTGCAAATGAGAAAAAAGCCTTCAGGAAAAATATGTTGTCATTGTTAATAGCATGTAAAGAATCATTACGTGTTAATTATTTATGTAAATACAATACACATCTTATACAACCATATAAAATACATGGTCAGAGAAACTGGAGGAAGGCTAACCTGGATATGACAGGAGATAAACATGATAGTTAGTTTCAAATATATGAAAGCTTGTCATATTGTAGAAGAACGCTGCATAGTCTGCTTTTCTACAGAACGTAAAATTAGGATCAGTGGATCTTACAGGGAAGTAGATTCCAATTCAACCTGAGAAAGAACTTAAACAGTTGGAGTTGTGCAACCACACAGCTGGTTTTCCCAGGAGGTGATGTTTTCAGAGTCACCAGAAATAAAATAGAGAGTCTGATAAGCATGATGGAAGAAGAAATTATGCATTGGATCTAGAGCAGATTCCATGTCTAATATTTTTCTCAACTGTATTTTCTTTTACATTCTCTCCAGTTGTCTCTGGCTTAATTCTTTTTAAAAAAAATTTTTTTATTAACATATAAAGTATTATTTGTTTCAGGGGTATAGGTCTGTGATTCATCACTCTTACACAATTCACAGCGCCCACCATAGTACATACCCTCCCCAATGTCCATCACCCAGCCACCCCATCCCTCCCACCCCCTCCACTCCAGCAACCCTGTTTGTTTCCTGAGATTAAGAGTCTCTTATGGTTTGTCTCCCTCTCTGGTTTCGTCTTGTTTCATTTTTCCCTCCCTTCCCCTATGATCCTCTGTCTTGTTTCTCAAAATCCTCATATCAGTGAGATCATATGATACTTGTCTTTCTCTGATTGACTTACTTCGCTTAGCATAATACCCTCTAGTTCCATCCATGTTGTTGCAAATGGCAAGATTTCATTTTTTGATGGCTGCATAATATTCCATTGTATATATATACCACATCTTCTTTAATCCATTCATCTGTTGATGGACATCTAGGCTCTTTCCATAGTTTGGCTATTGTGGACATTGCTGCTATGAACACTGGGGTGCACATGCCCCTTCAGAGCACTACATTTGAATCTTTGGGGTAAATACACAGTAGTGCAATTGCTGGGTTGTAGGGTAGCTCTATTTTCAACTTTTTGAGGAACTCTGGCTTAATTCTTAAGTCCACTCTAAGTAACTGTATAAAAAGCCTCCTATCTAGACTCTTCACCACCAGCCTTATCAACCCAATCCAATTCAACAGTGAAGTGTCAGAGAAATCCTTTGAAATCTCACCTCCGATTGTTACTTCCCTGTGCTCAAACCTTCAATGATTTAACCTTCCAGATTAATTATTCACTAGTTTTCTTATTCTGACATTCGGTCCCCTTCATAGCCCTCACAAGTTTTTTATTCCCCAGTTCTTGCTCACCCATTTGCAATGGACCACTTGTTAGTCACAGAGACCTCGCTTCTACACCCCTATTTTCCCTTGCACAGGCTATTCCCACAAGCTGCTGTACCATTTTATCCACTCCCATTCCTATTGTTCATTTATCTAAATCCTACTCATCTTTTATTTTTTTAAATTAAATTAAACTTTTTTTTTTTAAGAAAGTTCCAGCATGGGGCTTGAAGTCAGGACCCTGAGGTCAAGACCTGAGATGAGATCAAGAGTTGGATGCTTAACTGACTGAGCCACCCAGGTACCCCCCTACTCATCTTTTAAAGCCCATCTCCATTATGACCTCCTCCATGAAGATAGGTATTATTCATATACACATGTGCACATATGCACACGTACATGCGCACACAGACTCATTTGTATCTCCATTTTGAATTATCCTCATGGTATTTAATAGCCACTAGTTGTCTGAGCTATTTCTTTAGTAATTTGTCAGGGTCTGGGTCCTGTCCATCTCAGTAGTTTCATACATTCAACTCCCCCGTTACCTATTAAGCTTTTTACATTCTGGCCTCTTTTGTTCCTCATATGCTCTCAGTTCATTTCTGTTTCAAGGCCTCTGTGCCACTAACGCTCTTCCTCAAGTCTAGACCTCAGCATGGATGATTCTTCTCATCACTTAGATGTTAGTTCAAATTGTTAGGTCTTTTGACTATGCCATTTGCTCTCTACCCTATTGTTCTGGTTTTATATTTTTTAAGAACATGTATTACTCTCTGGCTCTATATTATTTATTTGTTTACTTGTTTATGATCAGCTTTCCTGCAACATTACTAGAAAGTGAGGCCCATAAAAGCAGATGCTTTTTCTTTTTTTTTTTTTTTTTTTTTAAGATTTTGTTTATTTTTTGACAGAGAGAGAGGGAACACAAGCAGGGGGAGTGGGAGAGGGAGAAGCAGGCTTCCCGCAGAGCAGGGAGCCCAATGCGGGGCTCGATCCCAGGACCCTGGGATCATGACCTGAGCCAAAGGCAGATACTTAAGGACTGAGCCACCCAGGCGCCCCGCAGATGCTTTTTCTAATGTGTAACTGCAGAAAAGTACTGGGAACATGGTAGACACTGAGTGAATAAATGGTTAAATAAATTAACTCTTAAAATATGTGCTTTAAGAGCAGATATATTACCTGTGCATCTGTTCCTTCCCTTTAAGTCAGCATCATTGAGAATGGGCCAAGATGGCTAGTGTAATGTCATGAATAAACTTTGTTGTATGGATTATTGCCATCAGAGTTCATTTCCTATCAAAGCAATGAACATCTATAATAAAAAGCCAGAAAACAATTGAGATGAGAAATACTTAATAATAAGTACTAAAAGCTTGTGAGTAAAGCAAGATACAGAGCAGGCTGTAAAATATTATGTTTTTTTGGGGGGCTGTTAGCAATGACTGAAACTTGAGTTATATAGAAAAATATGGAAAGATGCATGTCAAGTTACTTTGGCAAGGACAATGGATAGAACATAGTGTGGGAAAAACAAGAAAATGGACAAATAAAACAGTTAAAAAAACACATGAAAGCAAAAGCACTGTTGAACAGCACTCCTGGAAAAAAAAGTTTTTTTTTTTCTATAATGCATGGGTAAAGGTTAGGGAATATGAGGGCTGGAAGGTTAATGTAAACCTAACTTCAGGAGTATAGGTCAAGCAGAGAGGCTGGGAATAGGCTTTAATTTTTCCAGTACTCATCTGATTTGATGTTTCCTCAATAATATATCAGTGACACTTGGGCAGAAATTACACTGCTGGACATCTGCTTCTGCTGAGCTTAAATGCCTTGGCAGGGAGAAGAGTTCTCTTTTGGTGTGTGCCTTCTGAAAAGTTATGATGAAAGTCATAGCAAGAGAATAAATAAGGCAAGCTAGTAGGCCACAGTTTCAAGAGTCACTTTCCTAATTACTATGGCAATTTTAAGTACAGGGAAGAAGTCCAAAAAAAGGAGGAAATACTGTGAGAAGCAGAAAACTATATTTAAAATATAATAGAGACTCTTTCTTGTAGATCTCCATTACAAGTCAACTGAGGGCATGGGCCACTGCCAAAATCCTAAGGGCTCTCAAACTTGAGAGGCAAATGAAATGTCCACATCAATTCCTGTGGCATACACATCAAACACCCTCAGCAAATGCCCAGTGGATGGCACATGCCTGGAAAACAAGGAGCTATCCACATTATCTCTAATTGCATACCATGTGCTTTGAAAACCACCCACAAAAATATCACACTGGAATTACAAAGGAACAGTCCTCATTATCCTTATTATCTTCCTCTTATGGAATTAAAGAAATAACAGTGTGCACAGTAATTTACCATTTTTCTTAGCTTTATAAACACATCAAAAAAAAGCTTTGTTGAATCAAGGCAAGTCCAGGAAATAGGCAACATAGGTAAACTCTTAGGTACTTGCATTTTAACTTTGCCTTCATATAGTGTGTGGTTAAGAGTGGAGTCTCTGGACTCGCAGAATATGTTTGAAATTCTGTGATCTTGGGCAAGTCTGTCTACTCTCTAAACTTCAGAAAAACTCACTATAAAATATTCATAATGCCAGTAGACACATCAATGATTGGTTGTTAGGAATTATATGAAAGGGTAGATGTAAAGTAGGTATAAAGTCTTGGCATATGCTAAGTACATAATAAGTGATGGATGTTAGCTATTCTTAGTGTTTTCTCATTGACAGAATAGCATTCAAGTACATCTTTGTTGGGTTGGCTTGATAGTTAATGACTTTCAGAAGAAATGAAATGTTGGTGCAGGACAGTCTAATTTTATGCCAAAGGTATATTCCTGAAAAGGACTCATAATTAAAAACTGACACAATTCAACAATAATTTTGCCCTAGTAACAAATAGAAAGTAATTGGAGTGAATTCTCAAGGTGCTTAAATCTGCCATCACTATAGCTGAGGATTTGATTCTGTGGCCATGTCACTGGCATTTTTTCCACCTTATTTACCTTGTTATATAAGATAATTTTTGCAAACTCAAAGTGTAGCTAGATTAGAGTTGCTTTTTATTTTGTCAGTATCATCTCTAATAATGTGCATGGCATCCTGTCCTAAATTCACAGCATTTATCATGGTAGCTGTTTGGCCTTTATAGCTTTCATCACACCTAAATTCTTTCCAGAATTACTGCCTTTCAGCTGGAGCACTGTTATTCCTTTGAAAATAAACATTTCCTTGATATTATTAAAGCAGATTTGAAGTTACAATAAGAGCGAATGCTGAAATAATAGTGCCATAAGTTGCCAAATCATTCAGAAGTTCTGTTACTTGTAAATAACAGCTTGGTTCACCTGATGTTGAAAAAGAATAGCGGATATTTCCCTTTATCAGCCAAAGTGGAGCCAACACAAGCCAATAGCATTAATATAATTTATAACCCATTTGACCTAAAATTTTAAAATGATGTAATGGTTGACAATTTTTTCTTAAAGTGGTAGATAGAATGTTAATTTATTTTAAAATTTATGTATATAATATATTTAAAATAGGTATTTTGTTCAATATTTATAAAAAGTGATCAAACTCTAATAGCCCCACCTAGCCAGTTAGCACCATGACTACAGAAACCTGTTACATAATTGTAGGCCCACACGGTCTTCTTGCCTGTAATTGATTCTCATAAAGTCTCCAAACTCAATAAATCCTTACCATAATGGTAGTGTGCCAGCAACTGCTAGGGCTTAATTATTTTTTTTTTTTTTTTTAAAGATTTTTTTATTTATTTATTTGAGAGAGAGTGAGAGAGAGCATGAGAGGGGAGAGGGTCAGAGGGAAAAGCAGACTCCCCGCTCAGTGGGGAGCCCGATGTGGGACTCGATCCTGGGACTCCAGGATCACGACCCGAGCTGAAGGCAGTTGCTTAACCAACTGAGCCACCCAGGTGCCCAGGGCTTAATTATTTTATAACGTTCATAAATGTGTCTGTTGTCCTAGCTATGTTCAGAATACAGGCCAGACTGCATGAAGTTTCCCAGCCTATGAGTCTTCATGAGGTAAAGCAGTTGGAAAAATCTCTCAACTTCTACAGTGATATGCAGGTGAATCTTCCTTGTGGTGACTGGGTTCTATAGTCACACTAATGTTCTATAGCTCCGGATGCATTCCTTCCTAGGTGCTCTCTCCATATTCTCTCAAATATTGATGAGAGATTCTTTTGGTACCATCCTCTTGCCTAAAAATCTTCTAACAGAGTAGGCTGCCTGTCTTCTGACAGGTTATAGTAATTTTGAAATGAGGTGGACTTTCCTATAATTATATAGCCACATTTTTACTAAACTTGTAATGCTATAGTGGGAAAGTGCCTGTTTATCTAACAGTTGACAAGGAAACCTCTAGAACATTTCAAGTTTGCTGGTTTCAAATTTCTGTCTTAAACTGGAGTGCCAAAGACTTAAAATTGGGTAAATTGTAAATTTCAGTGACGGGCAGGTTTCCCACCCTTATCCTTCTTTCTCTCATATTAAGTCTCCTTGAGGGGCACCTGGGTGGCTCAGTCAGTTAGGCGTCTGCCTTCGGCTCAGGTCATGATCCCAGGATCCTGGGATCGAGCCCTGCATCGGGCTCCCTGCTCAGTGGGGAGCCTGCTTCTACCCCTCCCACTGTTTCTCCCCTTGCTTGTGCTCTCTCTCTCTGTGTCAAATAAATAAATAAAATCTTAAAAAAAAAAAAAAGTTTCCTTGAGTCATCTAAAAGCCCAGCTTTCTGTCTCTGGGGAATCTAAAAGGACTCCAGAAAACTCCATGCTTTGATTTTCTCCCTTCTCACTAAATATGAATCATGCTACACTGTTCTTTCATCTGAGCCTTAATTTCTGTTAGTTGACAATGGTTGCTAAAGCAGTTATTCACATAAAATAGCATTTCCCCAAAAAATGTCCCTCAGAACCGTCATTCTGCAGGATACTCTGCAGAGAAAACAAAACAAAATGGTTTTGTGGTTCCATCGGTATGGGAAATGCCTTATATTGCATCTTCTGTTGTGGAGCTTAAAATTTGACATTGTCATGTTAAAGATTCTAAGCAGTATAGAAGCTGTCCTACTTTGCTTAATTAATATTTCCCAGAATTGCAACTTGCCGCTACCCATACCCACCACCATTTTTTGTTGTTGTTGTTTTTTAATATCATACCTTTAGAGACGCTGAGATAAAATAACCCTTGCTGAGGCCCTAGTTAGCCTTACTGAAGAAGATGGTACTTGCACATAATGGGTTATTCATAACTGTCATTATCTTTAGTCCGAAATTAGCAATTATCAGATAAACCCTTGGTGTGAGTGTTTGTATCTATACACATATATTTATTTAAGACAGGTGCCTCACATTCTTACACATAAGGTTTTATCATTTTAATTGCCTGGTCAGTATTGAAGCATCATCTCAGTATCTACTAAATTGCAAGTGTTTTGTCTTTATTTTTTACCTTTCATATTATGTTCCTATTTTTTTGTTATCTTAATTTTCTAAAGATTTCTTTGTCATTTCATGGCTGGCTTCCAGCATTCTGGCAAGTGTGTGTTTTGAAATTATTTTTCAAAGATCCACACACAAAAATCACTCTTAACATTAAGAGGAGCCATCTCCGAAGTTGGCATTGTTTTACTTTGCAAGAGCAAATTTGAATTGAAAGAAGCAGCACTGTATTTTTCTCATGGGTCTGTCCTTGGGCTCACTCTCTGGGAAAATCCTTCTCTCTTCAGATCAGAAAAGAGCACTGACTCTTAAGGAAATAGAATATAATCCACATTTGCCTACAGTAACACACAGTGACTTCAGAAATCTGGGTTTGTTCACATCTGGGTAATGATGGCAGAATGCCCCTAGTTAAAAGGGCTTTCATGATATATGTGGGGGATTTTGATTCCCTGTGCCTCATTTTTCATCTTTGCCTGACTTGATTTCTTGTTCTGTTTTGTGCTTCACTCTTGTACAAATCTCCTACCCTGCCCAGCCCTTCCTGATTCTCTCTCCTACACACATGCATGTGCGCATGCACACATGCACGAACACACATACATATATACACACACTCAGACAAATCACAAGGAAAAAGTGAAAGGGGGAAAAAGTGAAAGGTCACCTTCATAACGGGTTTTCCAGGATTATTTAGATGTAATGAATAAAATTGCAAATTCTATTGAGGCTTTTAGAACTAATGAAAATTATCAATGTGTTACACAGCTGCATTTCAGTTTTGTTTGTCTGAGCCTGGAACAGAATAGATTTTATAAATAGAACTTAAATGTGACCACAGAGCATGCATACTAATCAGTTCATTTTAAGATATTGTTTTGCAATACTTTTAAGATGCACACATGCTGGGAAAAATTACTTGTCAGAGGAACAATGTGGAGCAATTTCTTACCGAAGTTGCTAATGGAACTACTTTTTTCTCTTTTCTTTATTCTTTTTCTTTCTTTCTTTCTTTCTTTCTTTCTTTCTTTCTTTCTTTCTTTCTTTTTTCTTCTTCTTCTTTTTTTTTAATATGAAGCATCTATCCTTATCCATCTTTTCTTTTAGGTAAATGGTAAAATGCAAAAGATTTAGAAAGAAGGAAGGCTTTGTTCCAGCAAATTTCTATAGGAAATAGGACTTAGTGGTGGAAAAGTGATCATTAATTTGGGAAAGTTAAGATAAAGGTAATCAAAATATATTGGTTAGCGCATGCTGTGTTGTATAGTCTATTATACACTTTCTTGACTCATGTAAACCTAGAGGGGCTTTTTTTCCTGGCTGGCTCTAAAGAGATTGGACGCATGTGGGATTGAGTGCTAAGTGGTCCCCCACTGCAAGTATTCTCTATTAGCCACTGATTTCCTCTAAGTAGGCAATCCTATCTGAATAGTTCTGATATCTGGATAACTTCACTCCTCTTTGACAGCACGCCCCCCTGCGAGAATGCATTTGTTTCACTTGTTTGAAGGTGGAAATCCCAGGGGAGAGTTTTGATGTGGGATGAAGCACTAAGCCCAGAGCTTCCCATAAAGGTGAAATGCAGACTCTTTTAGAAGAGGAAAGGTGACTCAAAGGAAAGCTTCACTTCCCCAATCATTAGCAGAAATGAATGTGAAATTGTTAAAACTCAAATGTATTTTAAAAGCCAGCTGTGGCCTCTGTAAAGGTGTGTCTCCTCCATTTCCCCACTGGGCCTCATGAAGGGATTCTTAGCTTCTGAGTACCAACAGAAGTAATGAACCACAAAGAGTTTTGAGGTACCTATCATACTGGTGGGATGGGATGGGGGGGACAGAAATGACCTGGATAATTAAAATTCCTGGAAAACTGCCATTTCATATTAGCCATTCCTCACTACCCCAACTCTTAGTAAAGCCATTGACAAGGAGAAGAAAATAAGCTTATGAATACCAATACCTTCCCAAATCAAACCAGCAAATACCTACTGAATACCCACTATGTCCAAAGTACTGTATTTTTACCAAATTCTTTAGGACAAGTAATTGCAGCATCCCAGGGGTCAGCAACTATGGCCTGTTGGTCAAATCCAACTCATAGCCTCGTTTTGTACAGCTTAGGAGCTGAGAATGGCTCTTACCTTTAAAAAGCATTGTAGGTATGCCTGGGTAGCTCTGTAGGTAGAGCATCTGACTCTTGGTTTTGGCTCAGGTCATGATCTCAGGGTCCTGGGATCCAGCCCTGCATGGGGCTCTGCACTCAGTAGGGAGTCTGCTTGAGATTCTCTCTCTTTCTCCCTCTCTTCCCCCACTTGCCCTCTCTCTCTCTCTTGCTCTCAAATAAATACATACATACATACATACATACATACATACATACATACATAAATAAATATTTTAAAAATTGTAAAAAGCATTGTAGAAGATGAAGACAAAGGAGGGAAGGGGGAAGGGAGTGATAGAAACAGTATATGGCCTCCAAGGTATAAAGTATTTACTATCTGGCCCTTAACAGTAAAAAAAACAAAAAACATGCTACTCCTGCACTGTGCAATATTCAGGAATCAAGAAAATAGTCTGGAAAATTGCGCAGTCCTGAATTATTAAATTCTACCTGTAAAACTAGTAAAGTTAAAAAAAAATAGTGCGATGCAAATCACCGGGGTGGCCAGTGCTTTCTTTCCAGAACTTTTGGAATCTTGGGGTTGAAAGGAATCTCAGGAGTTCTCTAATCAAAGATTTCCAAAATGCAGCTCCATATAAGATTGTGCAAAATAATTGCAGCAATACCTGGAAGAACAGGTTTTTATTTTAATATAACTAGCATATCAAAGACATGATTTCCCAGGTTTTATTGCTTGGAATGAATCTAAAGTATTAAGTAAACAATTGTGCAAATGCTAGTAGGTACGTTAGGAAGCATTAAGATGGCTTGTGAATGAGTATAGTCTACAAAGCACAGATTCTAGTTCAATCTCTTTCCTTTCTATTTTTCAATTGCGAGGGCTAGACTGAGACTATATCTATCTTAAAACCAAAAGAAACACACATCACATATACCTTTATTTTAAAGCAAGAAGTGCTCTCTATTTTAAAAATCAAATATTGTTAAAATTATATAGCATAGAAATTTAGTTTCCAATAATCCCCTTGCAAGAATTACCCACTGTTAATAATTTGGTTTATCTCTCTCCAGATAAGATTTTCTAGGCACATAATAACATAGCTAATATCTATTACATCTAGGCATGATTTTTTGGTTTCTGACATTTCTGATCTATAAATTATTATTATTGGCATTCAAATCATGTTTAGATTTTTAAGGGAAAAACTAAAAGGGGCTTTACTTAGAATGTTGATTGCAATCCAAGTAGTTGCATATTGGGAAGCAGGGTGCAAATTGGGAAGGATTTTATCCATTAAATCCAGACACAGAGGAGGTTGGGAAACTAAATGAGTGATTGTGAGTCGTTTATGCAGTTCTTTCCCACAGTCTTCATTTCTGCCTAGGCTGAAGGTTAACCTGAAAGGTTAATAAAATTGCTGACAGCTTGTGGGCCCCGGGGTGATGATAAAATTTACCACCTCTTCCTAAGAGGAGTTCCTGCTTCTCTTTCAGCTCTCCTCACTTCATATTCACACTAGCAATTCTCGAAATTTGTAGTTCACAGTCCATTTTTAGACAAGGCAAAGAACACCAAAAGCCAGCTCCCTCCACCCGTACCCAAGGGTACTTCTGAATGGAAAATAAACTTGCTGATGAACAGTTAGTTCGAAGACACAAAATAAACAATGGCAACACAATTTTGCCAGTGATATAGAAAAATTAGGTTATCATTTACCTGCTTAAAAAAAAAGTACAACCTTATTTACAAATACAGTGTCCTAGGAGTTTAAACTTATACTGCAGTTATAAACCAGTGTCCTATGAATTTAAAATATGTACTCGCTCTTACAGTTTTCACAAGCTATTTAAGTGTCACAGAAGTGTTACAAATACATGGGTGGCACATCACTACTGTAACACTACTGCTTTAGCAATAGGAATATGAGTGGTTCATTTGTGAATGTGTACTTTGAATCAAGTCTGGTTATTGTAGGTGAAAGCACGGGTAATGTAACCTGTAGACTTTAGGGTTAACCAGTTAACACACAAACTTAATCAACAGTGATGAAACTAACAGTAATTTATAATTTTTTAAAAAGAACAACAGTAAGTGAAAACCACAATCAAATCAAGTCAGCTCTGCTAATAGATTGCAAATAAGACGCCCTGCCTGAAAATTCCAACCATAAATAAGCCTTTCGACATATATAGTGTGTGTCCTCTGCAACATTGGCAAGGCCTCTGTGGCAGCCCAACTTAATATGAGAGTCTTCCATAGAGTATATTAACCTGTTAATTTTAGCTAACAAATATCAAATTTTGTTAAGCCTTAAATTAATTTATCATACAAATTAAAGTTGTTCTCTCTCTCTCTCTGTCTCTTTCTTTCCCTCTCTCTTTCTCTTTACCTCTCTCTTTTGCTTTCCCTCTCTCTAGCCTCTCCCTCTCCACCTGGGATTGGTAAAAAATGCAGAGTCTCCTCAGTGGGTGGGAGCTCCTCTTTAAGAACTGAGAAATGGGAGGGGCTTCTATTCTTTAGTCTTCAGTGATAACCTTTGAGATTGTCAGCCCTAAATTACATGGGTCTGGTAGAAAGTGGGAAATTTACCTATTCACCCATGCCAGATTTGGCCCCAAGACTTTTGCTAGAAGTTCAAGGTTTCAGAGATTATTTTTTAGCGCCTAGGCATTTACTTCACCTGGACACAGCTCTGGCCTCTATAGAAATAATTTAGATGTTCCCTGGAGTCTGGCTGTTCTCCATAAACCAAGAGTCCTCTCTCTTGAAAGTAATCTTTCTTTCCATTGTAGAGCTTAGGCTTATGAAACAAAGGGAAAGTAAAAGAAAAAAAAAAAAAAAAGCTCTTATTTTTTCTTCTTAGAAATAAGAGAACCTAGACTTTCAAGGCTGCTCTGGGTAAGTTGGGAGTGGAGAGATTTTACTCCCTTGTAATGTACCTATAACAAAGAAAAAAAGTGGACACCATTAATTTCTCCATCTGAATTCCTGCTACACCACAAATTGCCCTCCATTTTATATAGAAGTTTGATCACTTGATTACTTTACCCAGGACGGGTGGACTGCAGATAATACGTTGAATATAACCGACCATAATGATTTCAGAAGCTGGCTACTAGGTCTCCTTACCCATCACACTTCTCTTCATCTGTCCAAATCAAATTATCTTTCTTTGGATTAAAACCATACAATAGACCATTTCCCTCTGCCTACACAATAAGGACACGATAGACACCTTCCTAGGATAAAGGAGCCCAACTATTTGTGAACACACGTATTTCTCCTGATTTACCTTCCAGATGATACAGGGCAGCCGTGTTTCACAAAATGACTTGCAAATTTCCCAAATGTTCTAAGCTACCTCAGCCAGCCTGAAATATTTTTTCCTCTCGTCCACCCACCAATCTGTAGCTTTGCCCAGCTGGCTAATGTGTCCTCACCTTTATTTTTACCTCAGCTGTTTCTGCCTCTTGGAGTACTGTCCTGATCCCACCTTGGCTGAGTTGGCTTCTTCTGTGTTCCCATGATATCCTGGGAACACCTCACTTAGAGTACTTATCAGAGTGTATTTTAATTTGGAATTTCCTTACTTGTCTTCCTCACAAGACCCTGAGCTCTTAAATGTAGTGGCTATATCTTGTTTATTGCTGTATCTTTCAAATTTAGCACAGCCATGGTACCTAACAGATGAGCAATTATCATTGCATTTAACGAATGATTCCCTTTAGCATGGCAGTTTAAAGAAATAGTAGTACTAAAAGTAGTAGATATAGCAATAAAAATCATACTAATATTTATTGTTACACATACTATCTCAGTTAAACTTTACAACCACCTTTCTTTAAAAAGCTAGTGCTTCTTAGAAGTGAAACAGCCAAGGTGACAAAGTAGTAAAAAATAGGGCTGGGATTTTAACCTAGGTTTACCGGACTCCTAAACTGTATTTAACTTCTGTGCTTCTTAGAAGTGAAACAGCCAAGGTGACAAAGTAGTAAAAAATAGGGCTGGGATTTTAACCTAGGTTTACCGGACTCCTAAACTGTATTTAACTTCTGTGCTACCCTGGGCAAATTCTAGAGGTTACTTCTGTGCAGATCATTAGTTTTGAGGTCTACCACCCTGAAAAACAAATCTGTAGTGCCCAGTGGTATTACCAAACAGACGAAGAAAATGAACATTTTTTTTCCTAATAATCCCTTCTGTGGGAAGTTCTTTGAGAACTGTATACTCAAGTCTGGCCCTCAGTTCAGCAAACCCCACAATTACTCGACTACTTCACCTGGAACAGATTTAAACCATGGTATAGTTGTTTTATAGTAGGTAGTACATTCAACTGAAGAAGCTTTTTAAGAGATGACTAGATGTTCTAGGAAAGATAACTGTTGGTCATTGTTTTTCGTGGCCAAATACTCATTGAAAATAGAACCTTTTCCAGTTTTATTCTGACTTCAAAGCCAGACAAAAAATTTAAATAAATTATGTGTGGGGCAGCACAGTCAGATCATTAGAATCCTCACCTACCCAGAGGTTGTTGAAAGAAGTGATCTCACCCCTTAACTTTCAAATTTATACAGAAAGTTAAAAAAAAACACAAAAAACAAATTTTATTAAAGTTCTGTTTTTCTCAGCATCTTTTCCCAAGGGACTATAGCATGGTTGTACATAGGATGCTAAAACTTTGTTCCACTGCTCTTAATCAGTTTTCTGTGAAGGAGATGTTCCATGGTAAAACCTAGTGTGGAAATGGGGAGTTTAAAAAGTTAAGCAGATTTTTCTTTCTTTTTTTTTACTGGACCTTTCATATGGTATGCATTGTGACATTCTGAAAAGATAATGCAATTTGAGAAAAATCTAATCTGATTGCATGACTTTTATTTTCAGTTTCACTGGTGTTTACTAGAAGGATAATCATGGAATTAAATCTTTCAGTTAAAGTACTTCTGTTCTTTGTCAGAACTCATAGCACATACCAATATATCATATAAGGATGGTTTTGAATTGCTTAAAATGTGGTTCATGATTAACTTTGTTAGAGGTTCCTTAATGGCCATAGTTCTCTATTTTCTATTCCAGTTGGGAAGATTTTAATAGTCACATTTTATACAATATAAACCATCCATATATGGCCTCTCAATATGTACTGCAGGGTTGAGAGAAAGGGAGGATCTCTCTGGATGCACATAATCAGAGGAATTCATTGTAGAGGAATTCACATGTGAGCTTGGACTAAAAGTTACTTAGTCTGGGATTGGTAGCAAGGGGAAGAGGAGAACTCCCGGAGGGGATACAGTTTGAGCAAAGGTACTGAATCAAGTGTCAGAAATGTGTAGGTAAAGAGAAAACCCGGTTCTGAGGTGACTAAAGTATTTATTTGGGATTCAAAGACAAAGAAAGTTGGAAGCTAGATTGGAGCTAAATAGGTGAAGTATTAATGTCAGAGTATTTCTAAATATCTGAATGCTAGGTATGGCATTGAAGAGTATTCAGACATCTTGCTAAATTTTTAGTGCCAGTGCATAACTGACTCCTAGTTTTCATTGCTGTTCTTGAGAGAGGAAGCCAATACAGACCACCAAAAAATGATTTGAAACAAAGCAAAATTTTTGTTTCTCTAAGTGTCACTCAGTTGTGGGTCTTCAAAGCAGGAATCAAAAGACCTAGATACAGGACTAAAAGGAAGACACACAGCAAAATAAAATGAGATTTTGAGTGAAGATTGATTCATGAAGGAGATCATAGATCTTTCTTTGCCATTAGTCATAGTCAGCTTTTATGCCACCAATGCTGATTTCAACTATGCTAAAGCCTGATTCAGAAGGGACTCCCTATGATTCCAGCAGGCCCAGGTCACTCAGCAGACACTCTCCAACATGCTCACTCATTGCTTGACGAGCTTTTCCTGAAACTGAATAGTGTAGTGATTACAAGTACAGAACTGGGGTTTGATTGCTTAGTTTCTCTGATACAGGTTTCTTCACCATGTGCAAGTTATTTGACCTCTTTAAGCCTCAGATCTTTCTTTTGGAAAATGGGCACATTCCACTTCTTACCCTGTAGGGTTGTGGGAGAATTAATAAAGCTCTGAGCATAGCTCCTGGGATAGGGTAGGTGCTCAGTAAATCTTAACTGCTACTTTGTTTTTGTTGTCACCCTGAACTGCTTGAAAGAATGCATGAATTTTGTTGCTGCTCTTAAAAATCCCAAAAAGTAAAATCCTACAGAAATATGAAGAATGAAACAAATGGAATTGTTTTAATTCCTGGCAAATAGTACTTTTTTTTTTTAAACATATTTTTGCCATGGCCAGAAACATCAAAAAACAATCATAGCATCAGCACCTTCAAGTCCAGTAAAAAGTTACCATTTCCTTTAAATCTCATGTTGCCTCGATCCTGCTAGTAGCCAGCACACATTTAACATGTTCAAACAAAATACAATCCATAAGGATATTAATATAGTTTAGGGTAATTTTTGGAATCTGAGCACAAAGTGACAGTTGATATAGACTTTTACTTATCAATATATCTGTTTCCCTCTTTCTACTATATGACCATAATAGTTATTAATCTCAATACTTCTAATTTTTTTTTTTTATTCTTGGCTACTTTTCTGATATATTAGTTCTTAGCAAGAAAAAACTTACTTGGTAATAGTAGACATAAATTCCACTGTCTCTTCACAGCTCACCATTTACAGTAATAGATAATGGCATAATTACTTTTTGAGTTTTAAAAAATCCACTGCAGGTATATGTACATTTATTTGGCTTGGAAGTTACTTTTTTTAGTATAATTCATTTACTGTATTTGGTATGATGAATGGTTCCAGATGAAGCCAAACATCTAAAGAAAATTATTTTTAGTAGACTCATAACCCAGGTATTAAGAATATTTTTTGCTTTGGGGCACCTGGGTGGCTCAGTTGGTTAAGCTTCTGTCTTTGGCTTGGGTCATGATCCAGGCGTCCTGGGATCGAGCTCCCGAGTAGGGAGCCTCCTTCTCCCTCTCCCTCTGCCTGCAGCTCCTCCTGCTTGTGCTCTCTCTCTGTCAAATAAATAAAATCTTAAAAAAAAAAAAAAGAGAGAGTGTCTCTTGCTTTTTTTCACCCAAAGGCACCAAGGCAGTTTTTCTCAAATTTATCACCATCACCCATCAGGAGTATTTTTTTTTTTCTTGGTTTCTAGGTGATATACCTGTAGCCATCATTCATCGGCTCAGTGAAAATGTACTAACTACTCTGAACCAGGCACTGCTCTAGGCACTGGGGATACAGCAGTGAACATGAAACAGATAAGAATCCCCATGCTCATGGAGCTCTTAGTCTAGTGGCATTACACTAGTACATTATCGCCATATAATGGCTGCAAAAAGAAGCTCACAAGGTCTCTCTCATACATAAACTTAAAAAAACTGAATCTGTCATGCATTTCACCTTGGCTAGATCTTTTCTGGCTACTCAGTCCAAAATGTGCCATCTTGTTTTTTATGTGTATTAAATCAGGAAGCGTGAAGAGTCTCAGAAAGTAGGATCAGAAACAAAGTTTATGATTCACAACAAAAGCGGCATGCAGGGTGTCATTTTAGCCCCAGTTCCCTGACACCCAGTTCCTCCGGGTAATGCGTTGAGGGCCAGATGGAACCTATACATGTAGTAGGGCACCTTAGAAGAGAGAAGACTGATCTAATGAGGAGACTCTACTCACATATAAAGGTGGCTTTCAAATCTGCCCATTCTCCCTGCAAAGAGAGAGATTATTTTTATTATCGTGGAATGTAAGCAAATATCTTCAAGGAGAGATGTCTTGTGTGTCTATATCTTTCAGAAAATGTATATACACGTGTTCCGTAGGGGGTCTTGTTCTCTGTCTTTTCAAGGATGCCTGCTTGTGCAAGCATTCCTAAGAAGATTATCCGCATATAGGAATTAGTGAACATATAGGAATGCCACACATTCATAGAGAAATATTTCCCAACAATATTTAGGTTGTTGGGAAATATTATAATCTAATTACTGCAATTAGATTGCAAGCCCCATGAGAATAGGGATGGTGTTCTATTTCATATACCTACCATAATGTTGTGCATGTGGTCGGTGCTCAATAAAGCTCAATAAATATTTGTTGAATGAATAGGATTGATTTTAAAGATGGTGGTGATAATGATGGTCATGTTTTTTTTTTTTGCTCCATAGTGTTCAGAAGGAAATTAGTCTTTCTGAGACTTAAGGCAACAATGTTTTGGAGAAACCACAGACAAAATAAAGGAGAAGTTACTAGCCATGTTTGCTCAAAAATATGAGCGTGATAAATTAGGTTATCTTTACTTCAAGGAAACAGTGGTTCCCAGATTTGTGGAGTTTCTTATTGTTTTGTGTTTTTTCTTTTTTCCTGTTGAGCATTACACCTATAAAATGTTCAAGTTTAATATAATATATCAGAATAATTAGAAAACATTAAATATTGTACTTCCCTCATTGGAAATTACATTGACATTTTCAAAATTCTGAGAATTTCTGCATAATCAATAAAATCAACATTAACAAAAAAATGGAAAACAAATGATCCATTTAACTTTTTTAACCTATCTTTTCCAAATGTACCTATTTTAATCTGTTTAAAATTTATTAACATCTCATAGAATATGTGTACAACAGAATGTATTTTGAGAACTGTAGCTATCCTTTAGGTTCTTGAAATACGGCAAAATATTTTACTGATCAGATTTCTAGTTCCACCTACTAATCTTGGTTCTGGAAATATGAACCTCCCAAGAGTTCTCAGAACAGGAATTATTTTCACTACACTCTTGGACTTTTGTTTATTTTTGCATATAAGTAATGAAAAAAGGCAAAAGGGGATAAGAGTGGCTTTCATCAAAACCATGGCTGGTGACTTAACCCAGTATATGGTCTTAGAAGAAATTGAGAGAGTTTTGTCAGGCTTTCAGGGTTTCACATTCCAGACCAGTAGTATCATTGTCTGGCCCTCATTGTCATCCCCTCCCCCATGTTCCTAATGGATGCTTTTCTGAGATTTTGAACTTTGGTTATATCTTTTGGATGAGAGGTATAGGGGTAGTGGTGGGGTGGGAGTTCGTGGTTTCTTTAAATAGAAACCATATTTATACATAGTCACCTGCATTTTTTCATGAAATTACCCAATGGTTTCAGCCAAAGAGCACAAGCTTATGGCAGCCTGTGTTAGCAGGGTGAACACCTGGAACAATGCCAGTCCTTCCAGCTAGCAAGCCAGTGTTAAATGAAAGCAACTCTGTGTTGACAGCTTTGACAGAAGGTGCCACATACAAATTATAGTTAGTTCAAAAGTTAGCTGCCAGATTATTAATTTGAAAGGAACGTGCACGGTGTAGTTTCCCCTTCTAGATCTCTGGCTGAGCTTTCTCATCTGTTGATGCTGATCTCCCTGCTTCCTTTAGCTCCTATCACAACACTGGAGACTCTGGAAGTCCTTGCCAGGAAAGAGTCAGAAGGCAGAGAACAGCCAGGCAGGCTTTTGCTCTTTTGAAGTTTCCAGTGGGTCTTGGCTATTTATGTGGCTTTCTGAACAATTATCTCACGTGTAGAATTCAGGACAATTTCTAGACCCTGGATCGCTCATCTGTAAAAAGAGAAAAAGATTGGAATAAATAGGATAGGCCTGGTAATCTGTCAGGACCTTTTACAAAATAATTTTTTCTGAGGTTAAAAATAACACATGATTATTAAATAAATTAATATAAAAGTATAAATTGGAATATAAAAATTACCCATAATTCTGCCTTACTCAGACCTCTTACCAATATTTTATTGTGTATTCTTTGAGATTTTATTTCCTGTTTACATATTGATGTTTTTACATGTTACGATTCATATATTCTATTCTGCAACTTTTTTTTTCTTTTGCTTAGTAATTGGGCATACTTTCCTGTCAGTAAGCTAGATTTCTTTTTTTCTTTTTAATGGCTGTATAGTATTCCATTGTATGGATACTTCATAACCTGTTTACTCAACCTTTTACCAATCTGTATTTGCATGGTTTCCAGTTATTCACCAGTGGAAATAAAACTGTAGTAAACAGCCCTCTGGATACATTTTTTCACTCTTGTCTGTATAATTTTACAGGATAAATTCTTTGAAAAGGAATTGCTGAGCCAAGGGCCCAAGATCCTCTTCAACACTACTTAAGATGCAGGGTCACCTAGGCAACCACCTCATATCAGATCTTGTCTTCTAGTGAGAACTCCCTCTCTATGTAATGGCCCCCAAATTAGCAAATTTCTAGAACTGCACTTCTGCTGGGGCTTTTCACTTCTTATCCAGCATGCAAACATAAAATGATTCCTTTCTTGCTCATTTTTGTGGGTGATAATGTGTTCCTCCCACCCAGCACTTCTTTTTATTTCACTACAGCTGTAAGAAGCGCTTATAAAAGCAGCAATCTAGGTTACCTGAAAACCTTTTCCTTGTTAACATGGCTCAAAAAACTAAGACTGGAGATAGAATCGGAAGGCAGTAGCTCAGCCCTGGTTATATAAAGGTGCTTTTGGGTGTATCATTAACTTTTCCTCTTTGGTTTATCTGTTAAAAAAAAAAAAACAGGGGCACAATTCATTTGTTAAGTTTTAGTGGATGGGCTCATAGGCCTTGTTAGGGCAGACCCACTCCATCGCCTTCTCTTCACACAAGTGAATGCAGTTTAGTTTAGAAAAATGCTAAGTGAATGAGATGCTTCATAATAATAAACAAGTATCTTAATACTCTGTGATTAGCAGTCTGTAATGACTAATGTTTAGACCTCCCTGTTCCTGTCAAAAATCCATTTTATCAGACACAGAAATGGCCTAAATTATTTGAGATGCATTAGCTATGAAAAAGACCTCTTGCAGAACTAGATATTTAAGTCTGTGACCCTTCTGAGCTGGAGCAGCAATTACACGAGCTATCTGTTCCATTCAGACCCAAAAAAGAAAGTATTCAGTGCCAGTAACCCAAAGCACAGTAGTTTCAGACTCAAGATACTCTCATGTCAGTATTGACTTATATACTCTGCCTCACCACCCCTTACCCCAAAATTGCTCTTACCCTCCAACCATCTAGTATTTCTCAGACTTCTCAGGACCACCTGCAGAACAATTGCCTACTTGTTAAATTGCAGACTCCTGGGCCCTATCCTGCCCTAAAGAAAGTGTGCTTGAAATATGCAATTTAGAGGAGTATCCCGCCACCCCCAGGTAATTTAGATGCACTCTAATATTTGAGGAGTTCTGCTATATTGGATCGCGCATCTGAAACATTCACATGCACAGGAGGCACCTGGCAACTAGTTAAGATGTAATTTGAGATCTGAGCTGGGCCCTGAGGTTCTGCATTTCAGGATCTCAGATTTGGTCATGCCGCTGGTCTATGTAGGGATCCCACTTTGAGTAGTGAAGCCCTATCGTGGGACACTTGAAGGACAAGGCTCTTTCATTTTTCAACCCCAGTGTGGGATTAAGTGTAATGAATGTTTCTTTGACTGAACAAATGAATTGATATCAAATCAGTGGAGGTGAGAACACTGGAAATGTTATCTAGTCTTAATATTGAAAAAAATTCAGCACAGACAGTGTGATGTGTATGTTTATGTTCCTTTTAATATATAGGACATAGGGGTGGTTAGTTGTCATAATCGGGTGTACATATACCACACAAAAGACTACATTCCAGAGGCAGCTATCACAGGAACAACTTTCTTTATGAACAACAGTGGGGTTTTGTTAAATAACAAAAGAAATGTTAGTCGAAAGGTGTCACTGGGAAATCTATGATGTTCAAGACATGTGCAGTGATAAAATATAGAGGTGTTCTCTGCTTTTACAAGAAATTAAGAATTGAGAGAAAACAGTAGACTATATTACTGGATTAGTGGGCTGCTGATTAAACAGGTCTTCTGACTCCGTGGTTAGCCAGGTCCTACAGAAAGCACCGACCTTAATGATACAGTTTATGCAATGTAGTCTTGGAGCACATAAAAGGGTGGAGGCCTGGCATTCAGATATATGATTGTTCTATGCCTGGATGCTAATAAATGCTTGTATTTGGGGCTCAATTTCCCTGACACTTGTTTTCATTGTAACCTGTTTGTGTAAGAAGTAGGTCTGTAGATCACATGTAACCACAGTGAATAACAAAATTGGCTCAGGTCTGCAGGCAACAGGAAATACCTGGGTCCAAGTTCACTGCCATCTTTGTATTTGATCTGTCCACAAACAATGGACAGGGAGAAGCAGAAAGGGCCAAGAGCTGGCTCTGTCCAATTATGCTAGTTATGTGTCCTCTTAGGGGACCAGCAGCCATGATCCTCATGCAAGCTCCCAGAGAAGAAAGGAGTGAGCTTGGTCCCATCTTGTCCTCCCACCTCCATTCAGTTGACAAATAGCAAATTTCTCCTTTAATGAAAAACTTTTATCTGAGGAAGTACATATTGGGAATATCTCAGGCTGTAGTAGAAGTGTATTCTAAGCAAATCAATAATAGTAATGATAATGATGGTGATGGTAACTTAAATACTATAAGGTGAGATATTACTAACATTTTATTAAATATTAGGCATTAGATACCCATTTTTCTGATCAAATTCAGTGATAAATGGGGTGATATTTGTGATAGTATGTAGAAAGGTAAGAAAATGTGAAATAAATTTTATTTATGTTTTAGGGGACAAAGTTCTCATATGTCAGTAAAACATCAGGAGTTTTTGCCTTGTGAGATGGTACAAGGTATTTTGAATGACTATTGAAATATGGAAGTCTAATTTAAGCAGAGCTTGAGATAGAGGTCCCACAGAGAATTTTTCCTTTCCTCTGGAGATTCAGAAGATTTGTAGGCACACATGGGAAGGCAGAGCTGTGAGGAGATCAGGGAATTTTAAGGTTCACAGAACAAATTGCATGAATGCTTTCTCAAAATTTACTCAATTACACATAGTTTAAACGAGAAGGGGGAGGAGAATGTTTTTTGATCATCAAAGTGCAAGTTAAACTTTGGTCCTCATCAAAATTTTATTACATGTTCTATGAAAAGGAGTCTGGCTTGAAAGACCAGGAAGGAGACTCACTGCTGGTTACTTTTGCTTCTCCTGAAAGGCCTTTTCATTCCTCAAGTGTATCCCGGTCTTGTGCAATTTAGGCCATTCTTGCTGAGTTAACCAGACCAGGGAGGTCAGTAGTGATACCATAAAGGAATGAGTATAGAATGACTTTAAGGACCCAAAGCCCAAATTCTGTCATAAGGGTTGTCAAACTTTCTGTAATGACCAGACAATACATATTGTAGTCACTGGGGCCAACTGTCTCTGTCACAGTTACTCAGGTGTATCATGGTAGCACAAAAGCAACTATAGACAATATGTAAACAAATGAGTATGACTGTGTGCCAATAAAACTTTATTTACAGAAGCAGGTGGAGGGCTTAGTTTGCTGCCTCCTGCTCTACATCAATGGAGTGTATGTCTTTGCCTTGCTGTTTCCTGTGAGTTAAAGAAATATCTTTTATAATAGACTTGTCTTTAATGATTCTTTATTAAAGGTTTAACAAGCATTTCTTTAGCACCAAGTATGTGGACTACACTGTATTAGTACTATGTATTGGGGGATCAGGGGGCAGAGGGAATAGGAAGAAGGGAAAATGAGTAGCATCAAGTTTCTTCACCCCAAAATGGCTTAAAATATTTCTAGGGAACACAGGCATGAAAGTAAATGGGACAAGTCAAGGAGGAGAAGTAGGTTTAGTGTATAAGCAGCTAGGTACAGGTATAAACTGTATTTATCTCTTGGTTTATTCCATTGCCCCAGGGGTAAATGGATAGTAAAGAATTCCCCCCAGAGCTCAGGAGATCTGTAGTTGACTGGAGTGATTATATATCCATCTATGAAATTCAACCCATTGTGATTAGACATTACCTGCCTCATCCTCTTCCTTGGAAAGGCCATATTACTAATGCTTTCTCCTATCTGATATAGCACCTTTTCTCAATTTTTTTCCCTATTCTCAAATTTTAATGTTCCTAAGAATCATCATCAGACACTCTTGTTACAATGCAGATTCTGTGTTTAGTAGGAGTGGTGTAGGGGGTGAGATTTTGCATTTCCATCATGGCCACTGATGCCAGTTTACCAGGACATATTTTTCAGTGGCAAGGTCTGAGGCTACTTTAACAGGTCTACAGACAGCATGCACATTAGATGAGGATCCCGGCATCCCAGACTAAAAGTATTTTCTACTAGAGGAATTTCAGAGTGTAAATGTTGAATAGATAAATGATCTTCCTTAAAAAATCTTGCCAACTTTCTTCCCCAAGAGTAAGGTGTCTATAAATTCCCCATTTGCTTATTATGCATCTTTATAATGTGACAGCTGCTGTGAAAATACAAATAGATTATCTGAGTTGGTTAACACTTTATGCTAAACCTTAATATTATACTCTAGGTTGAAATGGCTTCTTAGATAAGTGTGGGAGAATGGGGTAAAGGAGAGGGGAGGTTTGGTGAATAGATAAAGGATCACAAATGTTTAGGTCATAGACACTGCCTAAGGCAGTTAAAGGCTGTGTTGAAACTGCTGGAGTAGCTGTGGACACACAGAGAGATTCCAGACCCAGGGCTGAAAGAGCAAGATGCAGAGAAAAAGGTCCAGAGGAAATGGGCAGGGAAAAACACTGGGATTTCCTCCACTTCACACTGACAGCAATATGAGGGATGATCTCGTTTTGTGTTTCTCACTTTTCTGGCCCCATGTTCCTAAGGCATACTTACCAGAGCTACTTTGAACCTGTGGACACCACATTATGCCTTATTTCTCCTCCCCATACCCAGCCCCCAGGCTGGTATATCAGATTCTGAGGGAGGAATTGGGGATTCTCATGTCTGATAGATCCTGCTGGTTTGAGGATTCATAAAGCTTACTTATCTTATAGATGGGAAACCCAAGGTGTAGGGACAGTTGACTTGCCAAAGCTTAGCTAAATCATTTTTCCATAATTGGTCTTCAAAATCAGATCTCCTGACACTCAAGCTCCTGTCAATCTACTGTAGTCTCTACTCTTCAGAGACATTTTTTTTTTTTTTATTAAGAAACTCAGTGACATTGTGTAGGCCATTTATCAATTATTTATAAGCTCATTTTTTCCCAATATTATGTAATTAGTTATCACAACACTTTGGAAAAGTGCTCACTGATCCTCATAACAATGCCTGAACTATTGATTGTATGATCTCAAGTAAAGCTTGATGAATTAATTGTTATTACCTTTCCTACTTAATAGCAAGATCAATTTATTCAAAATGTTTATATGACAAATAGCGTTTGCATTATAACACAAAAAGCATCCTAGGAAATATATGTTAACACAGACCCTGTCCTTAAAAGGCTTGCATTTTTAGTGATGAGACATAGTCATGAAAATCTTGAGAAATGCTCAATGAGGGGGCCTGGGTGGCTCAGTCAGTTAAGTGTCTGACTTCTGCTCAGGTCATGATCTCAGGATCTTGGGATCAAGCCCATGTCAGGTTCCCTGCTCAGCGGGGAGTCTGCTTGTCCCTCTCCCTCTGCTTCTATCCCACTCATGCTCACTCTCTCTCTCTCAAATAAATAAAATCTTTAAAAAGAAAGAAAGAGTGCTCACTGATTTGCCCAGAAGAATTGTATTGGATTTCCAATAAAATATTATGAAAAAAATATGACATGTGTACCTTATTAGAATAAATAGTTTATCACACTGAGTTTTAATTGTCTGCTATTTGTTTAGCCACAAATTAAAGTAAAACATAAAAAACAAAACAAAACAAGAAAGCAAAGGTTACCCGTTGCCTAGGATGATGACTATGCATGTTAGTCACTGAACAATGTTGTTTATATATGGTATATATTTGTTTTATATATATAAATGTGTATATATATATATATAATATATATATTTTATCTGGACATTGTGTTCTTTTCTATTTTGGTAAAAATAATTTATCAGTATAGATATTTTTGCTTCAACACCTTAACCAATGCTTCTCAGACTTCATTGTACAAAATTATGCTATCAAAATTTTAAAATTAATGTTGAATACCAAATATTTTGCATGTATACACTATGTATCTATAAACACCAATGTATCCCTCCTACAAAGAAGACATACCCTATTATAGCAAGTGATTTATATAAATTACTTCATTTTTATCCTCCCAACAACCTTCTGAGATAGGAAGGGATTGTCACCGCCATTTTACAAATGAGAAAACTAAAGTAAGTTAGCTGAGGTCACAGAGTTATTGAGTGGTAAAAAGAGGCTGTAAGGGATAAAGTCCAGAATCTATTCTTTGAGCCCTGAAGGTACAGCCCCGGGGTCAGCAAACTGTGTGCCCCCCCCTAGGCCAAATCCAGCAACTGCCTGTTCTGTAAATAAAGTTCTGTTGAAACAGAGCCACAGCAGTTCCTTGAAGTATTATCTATGGCTTCTTGAGAGCCACAACAGCGAAGTTGAATACTTGTAACACAAACCCTATGTCCGTCTTAACTTAAAATATTTGCTGTCTGATCCTTCATAGAAAAAGTTTGTCAGTCCTCTTCTATTGTATCAAATATACCATTCAACTCTGTGAATTAAATGAACAGTTGTGTCCTATAATTTTGAAATGTGTGTTAATATAGTGTGTAAAATACCTAGGTGCACCCCCAACTTTTCTTATTTCCAGTATAGAAGTAAAACTCATCATACTTTTTATATTTTCTGTCATTTTGATGAATGATTTATAAGCCAAAGTTAGAACTATCTTGCATTCTCTCTTGGCCTAAACATTTTAAACATTTAGAATTTGGTTCAGGGCACACAGGAAATGTATGCCTATTAGGATTAACATTTTAACATGTGCTTTTCTTAAACAGGTTACAACATAGTTATAGTTTAGAAGTCTAATGAACGTTTGGTGGTATTTTGGGATAATAACTTCAAACTATACTTATTTTTAATTATATTTTCTTACCAAGCTCCTTTTAAAAGCTACAGAAAAACATACATTGTAAAATTGCTAATAAATTGTAGAAGAGTTGTGCAGCATATTTTTCTTCCTAATTTTAAGGAGGAGTTTTTCAACATTATTGTGAATCATAATTATGTCATTATATGTTATAAATATATTACATGTATTTACACTACATAATTAGACCTAATTCTAATTATGTAGATTCATGGTAATCAGCTAAAATTTGCTTTAAAAAACCAAGATAATTCCTCTAACAGATGCTACCTTAATAGAATATTAATTTTGAGAAAATCTCATGAAAATAGGAAAATTAATAAGTAATGATTAAACTTCTAACATGCAAGCAGAATAAGATGCCATGTCACCACTCTCCTAAAGCTTTATTATAAGAAAAAGTGTTCTGAAATACTCTCAAAAATTTCTTAAATAATGTTTTGGAGAAATCATTTCTTAACTTGAAAGAAAAAGCAATCCAATAATAAAACCTAAAAGTTTTAAAGATTTGTTTTGGTTATACCATAAATACTTGCTTTTTAAAGCTCCTTATATACAAACCTTTTTAAAGTAACAAAGAGGTAAATAAAAACACTATTTCCCACTGGAATCTTGCTCTGTAGATGTTAAATCTAGCATCATTGCTGTAAATTGCTAGTTGTAGTCTTTGATTGACATGTTTACCCAGATAATGTAACAGTTTTTGTGAAAGAAATCTACTTAGTGTCTGGATGACATGAAACATGTTTCTTGTGGAAGGAAAAGCCCCAAAGTGTTCTTTCAAATGGGAGCCTTTTCTCTCCCAGTCTTCAGAGCTGATAACGAATCGTGTAATTTGTTTTACTCCCTCATTTACCCAACTAGTAGTTCAGTTGCAGAGTGCATCTAAATATACTTTTAAAATCCCCTCAGTGGCTCTGTCCTTGATTTTATTTCAGATTAATTTTCAACACTGAGTTTCAGAGGACCCCATTCTGTACCAGAAGATGTTTGACCAGGGAACCCATGTGGTTGTCTTGAGTGAGTGCTGTCTTTTCTCTTGGGTTTTAACCCTGGCTCTATTTTCTAGATACTTGAGCAATTTGTCAGTATGCTTCAAATGAAGGAAATTACTCATTATTTCTAATGTTTTTTCCACTAAATGTAAAGTACATTTTTTCTTTTTCTGTAAAGTATATTCTTTCTTTTGAAGCTGCTGCAGATGTCAAATTTACATGGGGATGATAAAGGTATTTCCAAAGTTTCTTGAACTTGTGCAGAAGAATTTGATCTTTACATGGCCTTAAGCCTTGAGGGTATAAAATAGCAAGTGGTCAGGACACGACAAGGAGGAAGCAAAACAACCACTTCTCAGGAAACGGGTCAGAGTGGGCAGAAAACAGTTTGATTATAAATGGTGGACTACCCAGCCAACAGTCTTGAGGCTCAGTAATTGCTCTGTGCTGAGCTCTTCTATGGCCAATGAACTCTATAGGCAAGTCAGTTGTCTATAAGCCAATGACCTGTTTAAATGGGCCAGTCACATTTGCTAGTAAACTTTTATGGCCATTGCTTTTAGAAACCCTATCTTACCTCTGATTTGGGAGGCCGCCATCACAAGGGGCTATTCCTGCCCTTTTATACCCATATGCAAGTCAATTCCCAAGGCTTTCCTCTTCCCTGAGTTACTATCACTTTAACACTCTGAAATCCCCAACCAGTAAAACCAAATCTCTGTTTTGGGATAGGTTTTTCTTGCCTTGGGTATAGTAAACTCAGGTTCACTCTCACTATGCCTCAGTCATTATTTTACTTGTGCCAAGGAAATTAAATTAATGCTGAACAAAGAAATCAAGTCTACAAAGTCTTATGCCAGCCTTATCTATAGCAGACTCTCAGTAGTTGAGGATTTAATATGTGCAGTTTCGAGTATTCACATGTCATTTGCAATTTTTTGTGCCAAGAAACAAATTTGATCATGCCCTTCAAAGTTTGGTTACCTTAGAGTCATTCCATTCAGCAGGGAGCCTGGAACCCTCATTTGAGAAGAGCTCATTAATTTGATTCTCATTATTTGTGCAGCAACTAAGGAAAAGTGAGCAGAACTTTTATTTTTTTATGAACACGGGCTACTAGCCTAACAACTACTAGTCCTAGCCATGGAAATGGAAAGGTTTAAGAAAAGGGATGGTTCATAACTACAAAATTATGTTGTAAATTAGTGTTACTTATGTATTCAGCATTGATCTAAAGGACTTATTTACCACTATTTGGTTATAACTTATTTTTGTGGGAGGGAAAATAAATACAGTGTTATTTGAAGGGGAGCTTTCCAAAGGATCATTGACATGTCTTGTATATGACTGGCTATTCTTGTTTGCATTCTATAAGCATTATCATTTGTATAGCCATCCTTAGCCCTAAAGAAACACACAAGTTGCCTTGTCCTCAGTCTCTTTTCAAAATATTTCTATAGACTAAATCCATACCATCTTCTAAATGCAAAGGGAATTGGCCTAATCTTTGTTCTTGGCAATTCAGAAAGTAAGAGAAATACTAGAAAAACACTGGAAAAGAATCATACAGATTTTAGAAGAAACTGTATGTTCTGAGGAAGTCAATACTTGTGACTATTTTTTTAAAATAGGAGAATGGCTTGTTTTATTTTCACTGGAGACCAGACCACTGGCCATTTATTTTGATGTAAAAGAGTATGTGTTTTGTTTCGGTTTTTGTTTTAATCCAGTAGCATGTGTGTAAGAGCCTAAAAATAGTGCCTTGGGATGAGGAAATGCTTCAGCAATACTTAGAAGTGACCTTTATTTCATGCATTTTTTTTCTTTTATGTATTTATTTATGCAGCACAGAAAACAGCATAGCTTATCAGGTGCTTAAAATAATCTGGAGATCAAGTCAGTTAAAATGATTTGGAAGGAATGGGCCACCCTGTGAATTACATCCCATTACTTCCTTTGCCCTGTCCAAGGCAGACATCACTAATCCATCAGAGCTCTCTTTTCTGCTGAGCCTGGATTCAGAATCCTTCTTGACAGACAGCTCCCATCAGCCACTGCCAATCAGTTGGTAACTATTTCCAAACTATTGTCATTGTTAAACTAGACTGTATTTTCCTAAAACCTTAAACAGAAGGTAATCATAACATTTTCTTGCCTTTCAGACTACCACTGTGATTAATTCCTACTACCTGTTTCATATAGTCGATTAATCTCATGCATTTAAAATGCTGACCTAGATGCAAGCATTTTGTGGATACAGTACACATACATTTTTACAGTGAAATGGAAATTTTCTAGAAAATTATTTGAAATGCATCATTATCAAAAAAACTAAAATATCCCCTTCTATTACTGTAGTGGTTCTCAATCAGGAGCAGTTGTACCTACCAGGGGACATTTGGCAATTTCTGGAGACATTTTTTTTTTTTTTTTTAAAGATTTTATTTATTTATTTGAGAGAGAGAGAATGAGAGACAGAGAGCATGAGAGGGAGGAGGGTCAGAGGGAGAAGCAGACTCCCTGCCGAGCAGGGAGCCCGATGCGGGACTCGATCCTGGGACTCCAGGATCATGACCTGAGCCGAAGGCAGTCGCTCAACCAACTGAGCCACCCAGGCGCCCATTCTGGAGACATTTTTGGTTGTTCCAAGTGGGGAGCAAGTACTACGGGATCTAGCTGTTGGGGGCCAGGAATGCCGCTAAACATCCTGCAATATACAAGATAGCTCCTACAACAATTATCTAGACCCAAAGGCCAATACTGCTGAAGTTGACAAATCCTGCACCGAGCTATTAAAACACTTAGTTCTAGCATAGATGTTGAAAGAGATAATTTTATAACTAAAATCCTTAAGCTGTTAATTTGATTTATAAGAAAAACTGCCTAAGTACTCATTTATTTTTATTTTTATTTTTTGTATTGGTGAAAAATAATGGAAGAGAGACTGATGTAAACATAACTAGAAGACCCCTACTTCCTGATTTGATTGGTTGATTGAGTATAATTAACATACAGTATTAGTTTCAGCTGTAAAATATAATGATTCAACACTTCTATACATTTCTTAGGGCTTATCAAGATATGTGTACTCTTAATCTCCTTTATCTATTTCCCCCACCCCCTGACCCAGCTATCCTCTGGCAGCCATCAATTCTCTATACTTAAGAGTCTGGTTTTTTGTTTGTCTCTCCCTCTCTCTCTTTTTCTTTGTTTATTTGTTTTGTTTCTTAAATTCTATAGGTGAGTGAATGCTCTTTTTTTAAGATAAGTGTAGTTATACTTGTATTTGCAATCTACCTTTGGGTCTGGTGTTTACCAATTTGATGAATAAGACATTCCCCAAAGACATGGAGGCCATGGGTTCTACCTAGAGAATACAATTGCAGCTCAGCATTGTACTTCTTTTTCATCATCAGTGAATGAGCAAAGTGTGAGTTCTTCAGTGTTTCGCACTGTGTTGAATCTCACACTGAGAAACTGCTCTTGTAATACAAGATGGATTTCAAGGGTTCTCCATTTCTTTTAAGTGTTAAGTTTAGTCTAGCAAGATTTTTTTTTTTTTTTCCTATGAAAACTCAGTGCTATCTCCTAAGCAGACCAGTTCTTTATGTATGAAATTTTCTCATTGCCAGATGCAGTTAAGTTTCCCTAATGAAGTGATGGAAGTGAGAAGGTTTTTGCTTATACCACCCCAAAACAAAACTTTACTTTCTGAGGATTAAATCCATCACCCTTCCTCCTCCCTCAGTCAACCAGAGATAGTGAATGTCTTTTAGACTAAAAGATTCTAAAGGCACAGTGGCTGAGAACATTTCATATTAACTCAAATATATAAACCTTAATAAGCCAATTTCCCATTCAGTTTAATCTATTTTCAGCAGATCAAAATAATTAAAAATGCTAACAGTTATGGTAATTTTCAATACACTGTGAGAGAAGCAATTTAGATAGCACCTTCCCAATGAATCTATATTTGTATAAATGCTGATCAAGAATATTTGTTCAATTTTATACAAATCAAACATGAATAATTTCTTCCATATTACTCCTTCCATTGTTGTGTTTTCCCTCTATCTAGTTATCCATTTGCTGCTGGCATGCTGCTCTAGGAAGATTTGATTAAAATCAATAAGTTATTGGGAAGATGGCAATTAGCAGTCTTTCACCTATAATAGCATTGTCTGTTAAGCTTCCTTTGTGTTAATCACAATATTTTAGCAAGACTCTCCTATCCAGCCATGCTATTTAATGGAATGGAAGGTTTAAAAAGCATCCTTAATTTGGGGACTGGAAATAGGCTTCTCTGTTTTTCACTGTTTTGATAGGAATATCCAGCATTTCTGCAGTACATCAGAATCTTTATCTCCTTTGAGAGTTTCCCAATTTTAAGATCTCAGAAATAACTGCACAGAAGTTTATATTGCATAAACCTCAAGTCAGTTCAATGTAGCATAAAAAGATAGCAGCAAATATCAACATATAGATTTGTTTAACTCTTTCAAAGTGACTCAATAGTTTGTTTATAATAGATAATTGACATGGAGGAGTTCTTCACTTTTGCTGTATGATATCGAGTGGTAAACACTTGAGTGGTAAATGCCTGGGCTGAAGGCTGAACCTTGACTAATGCCCCTTGACAGCAAGTAATGATTGTCAAAGTCATTAATTAGAATGAGGTCATGGTACCCTTCTTTTTACTTTCGTTTCATTTGCTTCTTTGTCTGAAGACTCCTTAGTTCATTTTAGCTACTCTTTCTTTAGAGGGAACACACATATATACAACTAATGTGCTTGCTATTTAACCATGTTGATTATAAGGGCCACTGTTATCCAAAATTTTTACATAATGGCATTTGCTATGAAAACAAAGACACTTAAGGTAGTAAGCAAATATTTTTCCTTCAGACCCAGAAGACCCTAATTCATAAATTTACTACTATTATCTAAAGAATTAGTACCAAAAAAACCCCACATTAAATTGGAGACATTCAGATAAATAGTAGCCATTTGGAAACACTTCAGTTTCTTAGAGTATTGCCTATTCAGTTTTTGCCTAACATTATAAGACTTGTTGTTTTTGTAGCTAGTACCTCTGAAGTATAAAGTCCCAAGTGAGGATATGCAGATTGTACAAAAGAAATTTTTTTTTTGTCTATAAAACAAAAGAAGTAAAGGAAGGGATAATGGGTCATTCATAGCAACTCATTTTGGGAGGAAAAGAGAAACTATAATATTAATGAGATTTTTTTTCAATCTGTAGTGTTCAAATTCTCTGTGCATTGCTCCATATTTGCCCTTGTAGACATGGCCTAAAATAAAGGAAGCAACTTAAGACACTCAACATTGCCTTAGCTCCTTTAAAAAAAAAAAAATTTTTACCTCTACACCAGCATGATTTTAGGGACTTGGTATCATTTTTATACACCTAATAAATTCAGTTGACTATTTTTAATAATAGTCTTTTGTTAGACTCAAAAGAGAGTTGAAGAATTTTTTTTTCTAGTTGACATCTGAAATTCTTGTTGCAAAATCATTTTGCAGATGTTGACATCTAAGTAACATTTATTACAGTGAAAATTCTGCAAAAAGATTTTGTAGTAAGAGGACCATGGCAGTGGGTTAGGTAACTAGAGAGGTGAAAGGACTCCAAATAAAATTTTTGTTCAGTTTGCATTTTGCCTTGAGCCCTAGCATTGCTCTTAAATTGGCAAGCAACAACAGTGACAAAAATAACAAAACAACAAAGCAGTTGGGATTTCTGAGTTCTGTCTCTAGAGATTCTGATAAAATATATAATAGGTGGGGCTAAGGAATGTGCGTTTTAACAAACATGTTTGTGATTCAAGTGCAGGTGGTCTGAAGTCCACAGGTTGAGAAACACTGGCTCATGGTCAAAGAAAATTCATGTTCTCTATCATAATTCTACCCATTTTATAGTTAACTACCACCTCATGAATATTATTGCTACTAAATCAGATGTGATTGGAAGGTTTGCTCAGGTAGGTTTTGCCCAGTTCCTCAAAGTTCTTGAATGCATTGTAGGGTATTTTTGATGGGAATCTATTTTTATTTTTATTATTTTTTAAAGATTTTATTTATTTTGGAGAGAGTACGGGAGGGGGGAGGAACAGAGGGAGAGGGACAAGCAGACCCTGCACTGAGTGTGGAGCCCGACATGGGGCTTGATCCCATGACCCTGAGATCATGACCTGAGCCAAAATAAAGTCAGTCACTTAACCAGCTGAGCCACCCAGGCACCCCAATGGGAATCTATTTTTAAAAGTTTAAGACATTATCAGATTCAGGGTCAACTTCAGGTAGTACTACTTAGGCAGTTCTCTTCTCTGTAAAGGGTAGTAAGGGGTACTGAGGTATATTACTGCATGTATAATGAGATAGAAGAAATTGTATTTTCCAGAACATTTCTTTGATTAACATGATTAACCATTTGGGGTTTGAGGATGGGATCAGATGATATCCCCTAAATAAATGCTTGAGAAATGTCAATTCCATTCCAAGAAAGAAGAATCTGGTTAACTGAAGGGAATTCATTTCGTTGAGTGGGTGATGAGAGTATTTGGAAGTGGAGATGGGCAGAGCTAAGTCTCTTGGGACAATAGAGAATTTCCTGTTTGTTACAAACTTTGCAATAGAGCAGAAGTCGTTTCCAGAATGCTTTGACTTCTTTAGGGATTTGTACACATTAACTATTTTTGTTCATTCACCAAATATATTTTATCATTTCTGATATGTTTGCGAATTAAAAAATTAAAGACAGTTTCTTATTCTCAAGGATTGATAGTGTATTTGGAAGACAGATACATAGACAGAAATATAGTGCAAACCATTGCATGAGTTTTGTATTTAAGGTACAGAGTATGGTAAAAGCCTAGAGAAAGCTGAAGCGTGTTGTGCCAAGGGCATCTGAGGAAGCTTCAGAAAATAATATGTGAGCTGACAAGACAATAGAAGTTTGACGAGAGAAGGCAGGGCATTCTGAGCAGTAGGAACAGCATATGCAAAGGCAAGGAGGTACATAAAGAAAATGATCAATAAATGGCTAAGGTCTTCTAAGAATAGAAGAGGGGTTCAAGGGCTGGGCAGCTCAGCAATAGCCAAACTAAATCCTAAACTTCATGCTAAGAAATTGAGATGTTTATATAGACAACTCATATAGGAACGCCAATCTGCATTTTAACACGTTTTTCAGTTGAATTTTGCTAAAGTTGAAATATATTGATGCTCGATGGTAGGAAAAACTCAAGGAATTTTGAGCTGGATGCTTACATGGTCATATTGGCATACAAGTTCCTTCTGAGGGAGAGGAGAAGACAAATTGAAGATGGTAAGACTGGAGGGAGAAAACTTAAGAAACAACTGGAATAACCTAGATAAGAGATGATATGGTTCTCAACTAGGCTAGTAGTAAAAAGGATTGAAAGAAAGGGATGATAAAGAGCATAAACTGGAGAGAAAGAAAGGAAGCATATTTTAAATGACTTGGTGACTAATATGATGTGAGGGGTGAGAAATAAGGCTAAGGGAACACTTAGGTCGGCAACTGTGTCAAAGTGCCATTTCCTCAGATAAAGAGGAGAAGCCATTTCTTTTTGGTTGGCAGTACAGCTTTGGAAAGGGATAAGATAGTAAGATTGCTTTTGAGAATGTTGAATAGAATAAGCACTTCTAAAATTGATTAGGCCTTTATTAAAGCATTAAACATATACTTAATAGCTTCTGAATGTTCAATTCTAAATGAAAGAATGGCTGATCATCATCTACTTTAATTCTGTCCCAAAGAGTCACTGAGCAAAGAAAGATACTGGATAAGGGACAGTTGAGGGAGATCCTGTTTTGGATCACAGAAGCAAATATGTTTAGAGACCAACATGTCTTGTGGGTTAAGCATCAGTTTCTCCTCATAAAGACAAAGCCATATAGACCATGTAGCCCAAGACGAGTCCTCCAAATGAGAATTGCTATTTCTGGAGGCAAAAGTACGCTGAAGCCAGAGAGCATTTATGAAAGAGATAAAATGGGATCTAAGGGGATCTGGGTAGAATAGAACACATTCTATGCTCTGTAAGCCTTCTGAGAATCTCTCTAGAAGACCCCTGCTTAGGAGATCTCCTGTTGCTCCGAATTTTGTTCACTGGACTTTTCATAGATGTAATGAATTAATTGTCATGCAGTATTTTGAAAATATATTCCTCCGTATATAAGTTGAAATGTCCATTAAGGCAAAAATTATAATTATCTTATTTATAGCTGTCAGGGTTCAGAGTTCAGTCAGAGAAGCAGAACCGCTAGCAGATACATCTGTGTAATAACAAAGGATTCGCTATAGGCATTTGACCTTATGCAGTGTGGGAGTTGGTGAGGCAGTCTCTGCAAGGCTGTTGTCTTCATGTTTCATGCTGAAGATTAAAGTCCATAAGCATGCAGGCAAGAGTTGAAGATGGATGGAATGTTGAGATCAAGAGTAGGCTGGAAACCCCAAGCATGGACTGAAAACCATGTCAGTTCTTGTTTTCTCTGACAATAGTGGCATGGATGTCCTGTAGCAGCCTTCCATTTTGATGGAAATAAACACATATTCCTGGCTTATGAGTCAAGCTTAAGGAAGATCCAGGGAAGGTGAAGCATTAAAAGCCCAGCTGCTAGGTTACATCAGTAAAGTGAGCCAGCAGATCATTGACAATGTGAAATTCAGAATGGTTCTTGCTTCACTTGCGTCTTAACAAATCTCTCATAAGAAATGTTTCTTGTGGCCCACTCTAATCAGAAATAACAGAAAAGGGAATTCTGGGAACTGTTGTTCAGCCTAGCTAAATGGATATATTACAAAGCCACCACAATAGCTGTATCTTCAGCAACTTCAGAATGCCTATCATAGAGTAGGCACTAAATTAACGTTTACAGAGTAAATGAATAAATGAATGACCTGTGGAAGGAGGAGGGGTTTACCAAAGGCTGACATGAGTTCAAAGAGCAAGGATGAAATAAATGTTTTATCAATCCTTATCGTGCTGTGCAATGGAGTACAAAGCCAAATGAGAACACACACACAACTCTGTCTGTTTCTGTCTCTCTTTCACATCTTCTCTCTTTTTCTCTTTAAAATGTGTGAAGTATAGGTAATAAATGAGTTGAAACAGCATTGTCCTAGTTTCCAGGCTATAAACTCATTGCTGTAATAACTACAAAGCCTTTATAGTAATGGCATATGAGTAGGAATTTGTGAAATGAAATTTTTGGCAGTTCATTAGTAGATTTGGGTTTTGCCTCAGCCTTAGGGAACAGAAGGGATCCCAGAAGGTATAGCAATCAGCAGATGAACTAACCCTCCCCTCAATAATGTGAAATGCTATTTTGAAAGAATTAAACAATGAGAAATAAAGCCTGGAAAATGAAATAATAGCTCATTAAAAATAATCTTTTTGAGTTATGTGGGATGGGAGAAAATACATTCTAATCGCCACTGTAATTCAAATAACTAATGTGGTAGTTTCAAAGAAATTTTATTGTGTTCCCAAAAAGTCCTTTTACACTGGTTAGCTAAATGTTTCAAGGTCTGTATCATGCTTTAATTCATTTTTGTCCCTGGAACCTATCAGAGTGCTGGCGTGTCTTAATGCTCAGTAATATTTGTTGGAAGAATAAATGAGAGAATGAATTTAGAGCATTTAATAAGAGGCCTGGAAAATATTTACTTCACAAATTTGGCATGATTGGAAGAAGAGTCTGTAGTTAATGATACAGACTTGTAGGCAAAATACAACTTAGAACACTGAATAATGGGTTCTTATTGAGGCAACAAACTGGCGTGGGATGTTGATTCCTCCCTCAAGGTCACCCCTAAGGAAACTATAAAAGCTAGAGGAAAGCATGGATTTGAGGAAAGAAAAATTAAAAACCAGAGGACTTCTGAGGAGTCTGAGGTCTATCTTGGCTGTTTGGGAGTTTGGGGTAGGTGATGATTTAAGTATGAAGCAGAAACCCAAAGGGGTTAGCCTTAAGGACATGGGTTGTAGGGTCCTATGAAGCTTTGGTCCTGCTCTTTTACTGCAGAAATTGGACATAGTACTCTAGGCCTCCAGGGTATAGTAAGGGCAAGGATAAGATCAGAACTTGTCAAAGCCATATTTGGTGCAACTGGATAAAAACTTGCAGGCTGGCCAGGCATGCTCAGGCATTCACATCTCCATTCCTCCAACCCCCAGTAATAAAAGATTAGGACTCAAGGGCCTTTTCTTAGTGTTGCTGCTTCCTGAGTGTTGAAAGGTGAAACAGTGATCAAAAGAGTTGCCTGATGGATTGGAAATAAATGGGAATGCTTAGCAGTCTTTCTGTTGTTTCTGGAGTTCTGTGTTTAGGAGCTTTTCCCCTTCTGACTCATTATATTCATCTGGACGTATACCATCCAGGCTCATCAGCCCTTCCTATTACAGATTCCACACAGAACATCAGGTACTCCATGACATGAGTTAAAATATACTAAGATACATGCGGCAAGATAATAAACACATATTGTACATATTATACCAAACTGTGGTTGTCAGAGTTGGCAAATAAGAATTTAGGAGTGAGTTACATTTGAATTTCAGGTAAATTATGAATAATTTTTTAGTGTAAGTTTGTGCCATATATTTGAGATGTACTAAAAAATTTTTTATAGTATATGTGAAATTCAGATCTGACTGGGAGTACTGTGTTATATCTGCCAACCCTACACCAAACAGACATAAACACATTAGAATGGTTGCCTTTTGAGGGTAGGGAGAGGGATGGATTTGGGAAAATTCAGATAAAATAGAATAAAATAGAGAAACAAAAAGTATAAAAACAAAAGAGGGCATATACAGATCCAGGATGATAAAGTGCCCTACCCTGAGCATAATTAACTAGCACATTCTGAAAATAAAGAGAAATAAAGCCCAGTAGCTCTTGGAGAAAAAAGGACTCTTCTTCCATGAGTTATAGGAGCTTTATTATAGAAGAGATATGGAGATCACAGTGTGGGACTGACTTGTGAGATTTCCCGATAAATTAAAAAATGGGTTTGGGAATAACTATTTTTAGATAAGCAAAATGCCTATTTTCATTCTTTCCGAAATTTTCATCATTAGTGAATTAAAAATAATGAATGGTCAGTGCTTTAAAATGATAAGTTCAGGGTTATTGTGTTATAAAAGCATATTTTGAAGTACCACACCAGGTTTCAACACACACAGGTAAAATGCATGTACAGAATAATTACTTGTGCAGCAAAGAGTGAGTTCGAGCCTAACATGTTTTGGTCTCCTCCTGCAATTGCCACTTAAAGAAAATACCCTCAGCCAAGATAAACATGACTCTTGAATCATGAAGCCCCAAACCTATCATAAGCCCAAGTATTTTAGCAGCAAAGCCATTCTTACTCTCAGTCCTGAGACAAACATAAATAGTTTCCTCAGACCCACCATGGCAGTCAAAACACTGATATTTTGTACCTTGCAAGTCTGAAACAATGTGCAAATCAAAATGTTGGATTAACAAGCTCGTACAAGCAGCCAAATTCAAACAAGTGAGTTCACTCGTGGGGATATCCAGGTGAGCAAATTGCAGAATTCCTGGCTGGGTTCTTCTCTTCTTAATTAAAACAGTATCTGGTGTGGAAACTCTCCCCTCATTTGCAGCAACTTGAGATGCTGGCATCAAATAGAAATGAGAGCAAAATCCATAGACCTAAAAACCCAGTCCCTTCCAAATTCCCCACACTTATGCACAGGGGACACCACTTTCCTTTCACTCTTTATCTAATGAATTGTTCTTCACTCTCTATCCCCTTGCCCTCCAAATTCAGATCAGCTGAAGTTGCTACACCATTCCTTGTGGCTTTAGGATACAGTTTCACTGGTTCTTCAGGGTTTACCTGTTTCCACCTCTGGCAAGGTCTGTTTCTAGAACTCTAGTCTCCCCGGTTTATGTTCATGAATTTATCACTAAAGTTCTCAACTGAGCAGCTGACATAAACTAGCAGTTATTCCTGAGAACAAAGATCTTTGAGCCAATTTCAGATTTTCATAATAAACAATTAAATAGCCCTCTGCGATTTGGCTCGTATCATTCACCTACAGCCTAGTAGCTGTAGTGTAGGGTCTGAAGTATATTATACTGAGTGCTTTGAAATCCAAACTCTGATGGCCAGTGGCTGTGTAAATATGGCAAATCTCAGCTTTTCTTAACTGCATTTGCTAATGAACCAACCAAATACAATCTTTATTTCTTTAACTTTTCCATTAAAGTTCTTCAAAGAAAAAGCTGAGCAGCAAACCCATTTCTAGGAGAAAATATTTGAGGTCTATGCCATTTAATTAGCTTGTGGTCTTGGGCAGGTAATTTCCTGTTTATATTCATATATGTTCATATATATATTGTACCTACCTGATGATATTATTGTGGGCATTAAAAATTCAACAAATATTTTTTGAGTGTCTGTAATGTATACCTTCAGTAAACAAGATGGTCTCTTAGAACTTACATCTTAGTGTGGGAAGACAGATAATAAGCAAATAGGCAAATGTTCAACAGCATAAATAGCAACAAATAGGTGATTCATCATGAAATATAGCGTATGTACACTTTCAGAAATATTTGGCTTGTTTTTTACTTTATTTAATCATATACTTATATATTAAAGAAATGGAATTATATGTATACTCTCCTAGGTACTCTACCAGATAAATCAGGATTGGTAAACTTTTTCTGTAAAGGGACAGATAATATGCATTTTAGGCTCGGAGGGCCATAAGGTCTCTGTTACAACTGTTCATCTCTGCCATTGCAGTGCAAATGCAGCCATAGATAATACATCAACAAATAGGCATGGCCGTGTTCAATTAAAACTTTATTTATGGGCACTTAACTTTGAATTTCAAATACTTTTCATGTGTCACTAAATATTAATCTTCTTTTGATTTGTTTTCAACCATTTAAAAATACGATAATGATTCATATTTGGTGCATGATTCAAAACAGGCAACAGACTGGATTGGGCCCCAAAGATCCCTGATCTAGACCAGTTTCTCAAACTTTAATATGTGTATAAATTACTTGAGATCCTGTTAAAATGCAGATTCGATTTAGTAGATCTGGAATGAGACCTGAGATTCTGTCCTTCCACCAAGCTCCCAGGGAATACAGCTGTTACATGTCTGGAGTAGTGAAAATATAAAAAATATCTTTGTCAACACAGAAAAAGTTGTGCAAGAATACAGAGACAAGTGCTACAGAATATATCTCTGGATAGGACAGCAGGAAAATGAGGAGTAAATAGAACTTTCCCTATTTTTCCTTAAACTTCTCTTTTGCTTGATTTTTTTAAAACTTAGATTTTATTTCTAAAATAATTGTTTTTTAAGAATATGAAATTCAGGGCAGACAAAAACAAACTTGGCAGAGTCATAGGATGGAATTTTAGGAAGTTATTAAACTCATGATTTTTAAGAATAGTAACAGACATAAAATATGTATAATATCACATTAATAGAAGATTAGTAACAGACATGAAAAATATGTTAATCATACGTTAATCATGTTAATAGAAAAAATCCAGCATATACACAGCACATATTGTACCATACACACACATATACATACCCACAAAAAAGAAACAACACAAAATGTTTCCAATGATTATATATAGGGAATGAAATAAGAGGGATTTTTACTTTTTTTCTCTGTACTTTCCATATTTTCTAAATTTTCCATGGTTAACATGTATTATTTTAAAATCAGAAAAATGAGATACTTTTTACACAAGATGAAGAAACAAATTAAAAATTGACATGCTAAAGTCATCAGTTACTCTTCACTCTCAATCAAGGAAATTTAATTTATTAAGTTATTTAGAGAATGCTCCCTGAGCATAGGCCTATGACCTTGAGAAAGTAGTAGTAGTAGCATTTTTGGTCTACAAGGTTGGAAACTTCCAGTCAAGGTCCAACAGCTGACAAGCGGCAAGACCTAAACTCCAGCTGAGGCCTTCCAACTACAAGCCTTGTGTTCCTTCTCCTCTTTACTGCTTCTGTCTGAGCAAACGTGGAGGCATGCATGGCAGCTCACTGTCCAGTCAGATCTCCAGGTAGAACCACCCTAGAGAGAACTGTAAATTTACCAAGGCTTGGCTTAAGCAGTGGTATAAACTAATATGGTACTTTAATTTTAACAGATATATCCAAAGAGGTGTACTTCACATGTTGAAATTTGAAGATACTTACAGTTTGGAAGGGAGGAAGATTTTTCATCTTAAGAACTGGGCAATTACATAAAACAAAGTCTTAATTATTCTTTCTTTGGAGAACAGAAATGCCACATATTTTTGTTCTGTCTGAGGCATATGAAAGGAAATATAAATTTATGAAATAAACCTTAGAGAATAAATCATGTGACTTCTGGATGAATCCTCACCATCTTGCTAGGTAGCTTTGTTTTGATAACATTTACTCATTGTGCTCAAATTGTAGAACTTCCACCCTCTTGTCTTCCTTTTCTTTTCTGGGACCATGTGGAAAAATTATGAGATTTATAAGGCTCTGTGAGGGATGAGAATCTCAGAACATCCCCATAGTCCTGCTTAGGAAACTGATGTCATGATTTTACTCTTTTCATTTCAATACCCTATGTCTGAGTCTAGCTTTAAAAATGTCAAAGCCTTGGGTACTCTATCTCATTTAATTCTAACAACATCATATGATTAGGCTGGACAGAGTCTCTTAAGACACAGCTCAGAATTGTTGCATGACTTGCCTAAGGACACACAGCATGTAGATGGTAAAAATAGAAGTGAAAGTCTTCTGATTCTGGGCCCAATTCTCTTTTCACTAAAACTTCCTGTCGATTTTGCAAAGGGGTTAAACCCAGAGCCAGATGATAAACAACTTGTTAGGATGTTTCACTTTGTTTCAAGTTAAAGTTTCTGTAGTTTTTTGGATTCTACATTGAATCCAATATAAGTGAAACAGGAACTGAAGTAAACTAGGGCACACTGAGCCTTGTTGTTACGTGTCAAAATACCATTGGATTTGTCTATTTAAATACGTTCCAGGATTTTTCACAACAAAGAACAAATCAATGCATGCATTCTTGAGTAAGATGCTTTATGAATTTGGGAGTTTCATTTTTGTGATTTTCTTGGTATCCTGATTACTATTAATATCAAGCTTATCTTTTGATCTAAGATAAATGATATTTTTTTAAAAGAAATTGCCATTGAAGTTGCTACTGTTTTGGCTTTGATATGTTGCTTTATTCACATTTTCTTATTTTTCCTACTATATATTACATTTCAGGGTCTTTGAGAAACAACCTTTTCATTTGCAAAATTCCAATTATAGATTTTTAATAAAAGGGTGTGGTTGGATTTATTTGTTATTGTAGATTGAGTAAAAATCCATTAGTAAATTAAACTGAAATTACTTCTTTCACAAAGGAAGAAATTTATAAATCAAGAAACCCAAGGTTACCATAGCAATCTGTGGCATCTAAAGATTGGAAACAGAGGACTATATTCTCCTTTGTAGAAAACACTTCATTAGAGAAAAGATATATGATATGTCTTTAGGGTGGAATATGACAATAAAAGTAGATCATCACTTAACAAAAATACTTTCATTTTTTTCCCCAACTAAAAATAATGCAAGGTAATTTAGAATGATTTTTTAGAAAAAAAATATGTATAATATTTCTGTCTTTGGCACCGTTTGGTATTTATTCAATAACAGGAATGGGGGAGGATTGCATACTTAGCTGACTATATTTATTGAAAATACCCTAACTGTAGTAAAAATGTTATGTGGAAAACTGGAAAAAAGGAATAAGATTAGAGAGAGGAAAGCATTTTTTGAAAAGCAAGAAGAGAATCAAAAGGGGAGCCAAGTCAGTCAAATCTGAGGTGGACTTTCTCTAGGAATGAACACAAAATTTGTGTGTGTGTGTGTGCGTTTGTGTGTGCTATATGTGTCTTTGCATGGTTTCTGGTCTTTTGGCTCATTAGAGACATACCAAATAGACCTGCTGCAGTGGACATCTGTTGTTTTTGCCTGCCCAGCATCCATTCCCCCTTCTTTTGGTAACAGCATTTTAATTTTCCTTTGAAAAACTACACTTTGCCCACCATGTATAATCCTTGTGTGATATTCATTCAAGGTATCTTGCTTTCCTCTGGCCAGAGGGTAGGCACCTGACCCCAGTAGTCCAGCCAGACTCTCCCATGGGTGTCTGAATCTTTCACAAATGATATATGGGCAGAAAATGGCTGGCAGGGATCCATCTCAACTGTAACACTGTAAAGAGATTCTCCTTTGCTTCCTGCAATTTTGATACTCAGAGCGTCCCAGTTTCCATTTTTTCAGATGGCTGATTGCTCAGGTTTTCCTTGTATTCAGATTTTTAAAAATTAGCTTGCCAAAGACAACAATAGATTTTAGCCACAGACTGAGACTCCAGACCATGAAGAAGCCAGATGAGAAAGAAAGCCACGCAGTTCTCTAAGTATTTTATATAAATGGGATGATTCATAAAAGTAGTTTAAAAAGACCTTAGTGGAAAGAAGTAATCAGCTTTTTATGAAGGACATGAGCACAAGGGCTGTTGTTGTGATTTGGATATTTAATGGCATACCCTGAGACTCATACTTGTTTTTTTTATTAATATTAGCTTTCAGAACTCATTTCTTTTATTTTTTTTTAATTTTTTTTAAAGATTTTATTTATTTGACAGAGACACAGTGAGAGAGGGAACAAGCAGGGGGAGTGGGAAAGGGAGAAGAAGGCTTCCCACGGAGCGGGGAGCCCGATGCGGGGCTCGATCCCAGGACCCCGGGATCATGACCTGAGCCGAAGACAGACGCTTAATGACTGAGCCACCCAGGCACCCCAGAACTCCTTTCTTTTAATGAGTTAGAGAAAATTAGCCCATTTTTCAGATGAAAAAAAATTGTATCTTTGATAAATGACTTAGTCAAATAACAAAACTAGTAAGTAGAAAAGCCTAATCAGGTTTTTGTTCTTGACAATCAGAACTTCTGTACTTTCTGTAATTAAAAAAAATTCCAAATTCTATAAGTTTTATATACTACACTATAGCTAATGTGTATGGTATTGTATGGAAGGCATTGTATATTGGGATTTCTCTCCATGTTGAAAGATTGTTTCAATCTCAGAAGAGTTTCAGTTTTTTTCCAAGCCTTAGATGTTCTGAACCTTATATGCCCCCTCTAGAAGTAGTAATTAATAGTAATGCTGCTAATAATAATAGTCAAACATTGTAGACCACTTGTTATTTCTCAGTCTCTGTGTTAGCCCCAGTATATAGATTATTTCCTTTAACCCTCAAAACAGCATTTCAGAGCAGCCATTACTATTAATACTATTATCTTCTTTTCATAGAAGAAGAAACAAGTTTAGAGAAGTTGGTGTGAGCTGCCCACAGTCTCCCAGGTACTGAGAGGTGGGGAGAGGATGCAAACACAGCAAGTTTCACTCCCAAGCCTGACTCCCCTCACACCACAGTCCCACCCCCACAACTCTAACTTTAGTTTTGCTTGGTGGGCTTCATCTTTGAGTTACTGTTCTTTAAAGGGTTGTGATAAAAGTTACTAAGAACAATATCCTCCTTTCTTTCATAACAATAAAAAATATCAATTAAATTCTCCTTTAGCAGTAGGATATCATTCCCTTTTTAAAAAAAAGTTAATAATTGTACTCAATTCAGAAGGTACTGGGGGAGGCCCCCTTCCCACCCTATCTCCCAGGCATCTGGCTCTTCTCCTGTTTGCTCTATTTTGAGCCCCAACTACAGTCTATCCTTGGTTAAACTTCCTGGCCATTGGTTGCTCCCTCCCATGTCCTCCCATTGGACGTGACAGTTAAAATACAAATTTTTGGTTATATAGCTGTCTTCCTCGTTAGACTATGTATCGCTCTAAGTTTACAACTCATTATTCATTGTTATACTCCCAGAGGCTTGCACATTACCTGGCGCATGGCAGCACTCTGTAATGTCACTGAATAAATGGTCTAATGAAGTCTTTATTTGAAATCCAAATTGACCTCCACCTCACAAGTACATTTTTAAAAACAGAGCTCCCTATGCTTAATGTCTTCCCCTTCCCTTGATTTTAATTATTTACATTACAATTATTTAATCATGTGGCAGATAATTAAGGGATACATTATTTATGTTAAATAAATGAGCCCGCCATCGCTTCTCTCCTTCCCCTTGGCTGCAGAGCCTGAGCTTCAGTCATCCTACAAGGAGTTCTGGCACCTTCTGGGCCCAGGCGGCAGCACCATCATGGTTGCCTGTCCTGCCAGTTTCTTTGACACGTTTGCCTGTGGGCATTTGTGCTCCCACTCTCTTTTCTCCATCCTGTTGCTTCTCTGCCTTGGTTGTTAGTCCTAGAAGCTGTGTGACCATAGGCAGCCCCTTAACTCATTTGGGTCTCAGTTTCCTCATCTCTGAATGGTTCACAGAATTGTGGTAAGGATTTAATGCTCTATTGCCTTGGACCTTTTCATAAAGAAAATGCCAGCTTAAACAATTTCATGCTCTCAAAATGCATTAGTGTCCTATTATATGTCTGTGGGAGGCATCTATATTTACCAGCAATAAATTAGATTTACAAATCTATGGAATGCTAGAGCTGGAAGCGTTTAATCATAATAATCTATTCCAATTTCTCTTTCTGCAGATGAGAAAATAGGCTGAGTGCGTAAGTCATTTCCCCAAGATTTACTAAACTATTAATAGCAGTGGTGAACATTTATTAATAATAACTAACATTTAATGAGTCTTGGTCTGTACAAGGCATTGCGCTAAGGGTTTCACATACTTTATTGCATTTAATGATCACAAAGATACCTGAGAAAAAGTATTACTCATTTGACTGATAAAGAAACTGAGGCAGAGGGTTTATATAGTCTGCCCATAGGCGTGGAGGTAGTAAGTGGCAGTGTTAGGGCTCAAGCCCAAGCTCCTCTTAGATCAAGAACCCAAATTCTTGCTCATTATGCTAAATTACTTTTTCAACAGTAATCATTCAGGAGTAGGCCTCCAAGTAGGTGAGTTTGAAAGTATTGAATCTTTGTGATACTATCACTTAGCCTACCAGATCCCCAGATATACATCTTATAGGTGTATAGCTCACCTCACAAAGAATGCCTCTTTGTTGCAGAGACAAAGCCACACTAGGTCCCCAATGACCTTGTGATAGAGTTGCATGGCTGGGCTCTGAATGTCAGCATCCCTGCATCTATTTAGATATCTTCGTGATGTCAGCGTTTGTGCTTATGGAGTTTTAACATTTGTAAGAGTGCTCTTTCTTTTACCATCAAATACAATGTGCTCTCTGAAATATTTGGAGGATTTTCACACCTAATGGATCCTTCTGAGCACATTGGTTAATAACATATATTTAATCTCTAGACAATGGCTATTCCCTCTGATTTAAGTAGGCTTATAGTTGTGTGGTATGTGACACTCTAGTGTTCTGTCAGCCCCCAAATAGAGCTTTTTGATTTCAGATGTTGAATATAACTGTTGATTCTGGCTCAGCAGTCTTCCATTTCTGTCCAGTGTTTATGTGGAAGCAGTGGAACGCTTAAGGGAATTTATGTAGCATGCCAGTACTTTAGTTCACATGAGGGAAGACAGTGTGCCCATATTTGCTGCATGAACTATGTGTTTTATTAAATCTGCAACAATGGTTGAACATGCTGTGTTGCACAGAAGACAGTGTTTTCCCCAGAGAAGAGATCCTGTGTTTGATTGACAGGGCAGGTGACCACAAGGTCAAGGTTGCTTAGTGGTACGGCCATCTGTTATTTTGGCAAGTATCTGACTGGAGGGCATTAATGTGTTTGTAATTTCCCACTTGATATGAGAATAAGGCTAAAAGACACTGTCACCATCGGGACCTTCGGGGCAGACCAGCAGCAGCAGTCTCCCTCCCAGCTTTCTGCTCAGAGTGAAACAGTCTGTGCTCGGCTCTCCTTTCTGGGTCCCCCTCTCTGGCAAATCATTGAGAGGGCAGCTCATTTGGGCATAGTGCTTAGAGAGAAAAATAAAAAGCAGCTCTCCTCAGGGGGATTATAGTAAATAGTTTAAAATCACTCTTAAAGGTCTTGATCATTATAAACCTTTTTCTAAAGTAAAAGAGCCAACTCTTCAGTTTTGCCAGAAAGCAGTGAAATCTCAGTATCTATTCATATGTTCACTCCTCATTGCCCCATTTGGCTGAGATGTCTGTGCTGAAACAGAGGATTTTGATTAAGCACTTATTATGCGAGGAGATATTTACCTGTTGTTAAAGTTGAGCCTGCTGTACGGTGAGAACAAAAGTGATAGCTCTGCAGCTTTTCTGGTAAATGGGCAAGTAACTTCTGTGAACCTCCATCAATGCCAAATTCTCAACGAGTAAAACATTTCAGAGAAAGATCACTTATAAAAATGTCTTCACAGCCAACATGAAAGCATAGGTGAGCCATATTGACTAACAGGAAACAAGATTTCAACTTCCTAATAAATGCATTGGTGTCTGCTGCTATCTATTGATTTCCTAAGTTCAGGCAGCTCTTCCTTTTAAATTAAAACAGGGAATAAAAGCAGATGGAGAAGAAATTCTTAAGCAGACTATAAGTGAATAGAAAAAATAACATATTTTCAGACATGGTGTACTTTGAGAAAGAATAAAGTCACCCAAAGAAGTAGGAGGATTTAGCAAGAAGACTGTTCTTGTTGAAGTTTAGTTTTTGGTAGAGCACTTCAATTCCCTAGAAATGTTAGTCTAATGGAGGACCAGCATGTGTAAGTAAAACTTTCAGAAGATATGTAAAAACTTTGAAACAGTATGAAGATAAATCCACATCTCTCTTTTCTCATGATTTTTATCTCTGTCAAAATTGTGGCTGAAGACATTCAGGTAAATGTATATACGTTAATAGACTACAGAGTAGCATTAACTCTGCAAGGAAATCGAGCCTTGCCCAAAAAGACATCTTGATTTTCTTACCTCAGAGGGATGAAGGGATTTTGGGCACTTTGGTGGGATTTGGAATGGGGGAATCTAGTTGTTTTTAGTTTTTGCTTTTGATTGGTGCCAAGAAAACCATTCCTCAAAAGTACTGCTTTTCATATATTCTTCTAAATGTATTCAGATAATTTTCTATGACAATTATTCAATAATCTTCTCTACTTTTTATTATCATAGGAAGAAACTCAAAATTGAGTGCCATAAAAAATAAAAGACCATTCACTTCACATGCCTATATAAAAAGAGAAGGATATAGATTTGTTATCAGCTAAAACTTCCACCTGAGGAATAATTATGTTTTGGAACATGGATTTCTTTCTTGTTTTGTTTTGTTTTATTTTCCTGTTTGGGATTTGCTGAGCTTCTTGAGCTGTAGGTTTATGTCTTTAACCAAACTTGAGAAGTTTTCACCATTATATTTATTCAAAATCTTTTTAGTACTGTACTCTTTCTTTTGAGACAGTTATAGACATTCTGTTACCATCTCATAGGTTCTGGAGACTCTGTTCATTTTTTTTGTTTGTACTTTTTTTGGAAAAGATTATATTTATTTATTTATTTATATGAGAGAGAGAGAGAGAGCAGAGAGGGAGAGTGAGTGGGTGAAGCAGACTCCCTGCTGAGCAGAGAGCCCAATGTGGGGCCCTGGGATCGTGACCGGAGCCGAAGGCAGCTGCTTAACCGACTGAGCCACCCAGGCACCCAACTCTGTTCAGTTTTAAAAAATTTCTTTTACCTTTGTTTTTAAGATTGTTCTTTCTTTAGGTTCACTCTTTCCCTTGTCATCTCCATTCTGCTACTGAGCCCATCCAGTGAGTAGTTCATTTATTATATTTTTTCAGTTCATTAATAGAGTTAATTCTTCTTTTTATCATTATTTTCTTTGAGGAGACTCTATTTTCGTTTTGCTTCAAGTCTATTTGCAATTATTTGCTGAATCATTTTTATGCTTTAAATTCTTCATCAAATAATTCCAGTTTCTATCATCTGGGTGTGAATGTCTGTTAATTGTCTTTTCCCATATAAGTGGAGATTTTCCTGGTTCTTGGTATGTCTGATAATTTTGTGCTAAGTTCTAGATATTTTCAATATTATGTTATGAGATTTTGAGTCTTGTTGTATCCTAAGGAGACTATTTACATTTTTGTTTGTGCAGTTAAATTCAAGCTCCAAGTTACAATGCACCTTCTTTGGGCTGAGGCCCTGATGTCACTTCAGTGTTCAGATTCTCTGTTAGTGCTATTCAGATCTGTTCTACCTGTGTGCCACATAGTGGCCACTCTGGGTTCTGGATAGTGGTTTGTTTGTTAATTCAGCTCTCAAATTATGTAATGTGCTGATTAGAATTAGATGCACACGTGCCTGAGTCTTTTTATGAAGAAGTTTATGGTGTTACTATCTCAAACTTCTGTACAGTCTTCCTATTGTTTCCCATTTCCTTGAAGTGCCTTTTTGTAGCATTCTATTCAGAGTACTGGGGCTTTGGTAACCCAACACCCAATTCTGCTGTCTACTAGTGTGATATGTCTGCATCCTGGGCCAAGTTGTATAAGGGCAGAGAGACAAAAATAATACACTGATGTTATCCTCACACTCTTGGAACCGTAGCTCCACCAAAGAGAGAGGAAAGTACTCCTCCCTCAGATTTTTGGCTCCGGTGGGCTCCCATGTCTGCCACTACGTTTGTAGTCTGTAGCACAGGATTGCTTAGGGGCTGGAGTGTGAGACAGTGGAGAAGATAATGAAAGAAGAAAAATGGGGATTTCTGCCCTCTCTCTGAGTGTTGGAAGTTCTCTTCCAGGCAGAATCAGAGGGAGCCTTCTCTGTGCCTCAGTGGCCCCTTTTAGGTGTCAGATTACTTTGAGATTAAATTGAGGGAAACAAGAAAAACATGGGTAAGCTCAATGCCACTTCAGTGGTACTACGAATTCTTGGCTTCTTCCCCAAATCTGCTTGCTACTATTTATTTTTCAGAGTCCTTGAAGAGTTCCTTCATTCATTCTGTCCAGGTTTTACAGATATTTACAGTGTAAGAGTGGGGTGTGTTTATTCCATCTAATCTGGCCCTAAAACAAGTTTGCTTAAAGTATTAGTAATGATATGGCCAGTCTGACATAAAGCTTTTAAAATATTTAAAGTTTTGGAATTTATAATGCTAAGTGCCACTAATTCAGCTTTAGTATTAATACCAAAACAAAAGGCTACAACTATAAATCAGTGAATTTAAAAAAAAAATTATTTTGTTATATTTTTTGAATGTTGTCCATGGAGTGAGTAGCAATCACAAAAGATTATCCCTCTTCAAGCTCACAAACTGTCTTAAGTGAAACTTGAAACCTGCCGCAGTAAGTACTTTTTGTACTTACGGCTCATCATTTTTTTGTGAACTGAAAAATAGTACTTTTAAACAAAGCTATACTGTCTACCTTGTTAAAAAAGAGGAAGGGGGAGGACCAAATGGTGGTTCCCAAAAAAATCATTATGTACAACTCTTTCACATTTTTTGGATTCTACATAAATCCATGTCTAATACAATTTTAAATTGCTTTGTGTCAGGGAATGCAGAGTACCTTTGGACCTCTGGGGACCATGGTCCATTTTAACAGATGTTTTAGGTAAGATTTCTTCTTAAGAAAAAAAACTAAAGCAAAGGTTTTGGGTATCCAAGATATGAGGCATCTCTGGCAGCCTTCTTATTTTCTCCTAAGTGGAAGGGTGGATGCAATTGGAAATATGGTCCCTTGTAATATTGCTGGCCTTTTCTGGCACCTCTCTACTCTTCTTTCCCATTTCGATAAGGTCATACCGTCTTTTCCTAGACAAGATGATGAGTGATCACTTAGTAAAGTTTTGGCTGAAAATTCTATTATATCTTTTATAAGATACAAACTATTAAACTATTAAACAATAGATAGAATGAAAGGACGAAATCAGTGATAGAATTTTGGTCGTGGTAGCTGGCAAGAGAGAAAAATTCTGAGTTAAGGGCAATCCCTTTCCTTTAAAATTAAACCATGTCTGTAAATGCTTATTTATAACCTTATGTCCATCCTATACCTCTTTATTGTCTTTAAAACACATTGTTTTGAGCACTGTCATTCATACAGCTGGAAAAGGTGAATTGTATGTACCATCATCATATGCAAGAGTAATTTAATAACCATTTATTAGCGTATTAGTAGATGAGGGCAGCAGTTCCTTTAACAGACTGTAAAAGGTATCTTTGGGTGTTCTTTTTTTCCCAGTGACTTGGTGCTTTTTGTTCTGCGATGACAATATTCTACTTCCAAAAGGCATGACTCAGTCTGTAAGACAATGTCTTCTTACTTGCAGAATCAGAGCGCTAATATTGAAAGAATGCATCCCTTCACTTAGAGTTTGCGATCTCTCAGGTTTCCAAGTGACAAAAAATATTTGATGCTACCCATGATATAATAATGCTAATAGCTAAAATTCAGGTACTTTTATGTGCCTTGCACTATGTTAAACACAGTACATGTATTAGGTAATCCAATATTTGCCATGCAGCCTATGTGGGAAGATAATGTTTTTGTTCATGTTTTACAGATATATTAAACTGACACTTGGAAAGGTGAAATAAATTATCTCAGGATGATTTAGGTGGCAAATGGTGGAGCTGGCATTTAAACCTAGATTTTTCTAACATCAAAGCCAGTATCTTTTCTAGTCTGCTGTAAATAAATAGGAAACAGCTGTTGCTCATAACCTTTTACTTTACCTTTTATTTTTTCTATTAATCCTCACCCACTTTTGCAGTCTCATTAGACCTCCCTTACCCCACACCAAAGCCACTTCAGGTGTTTTAGATGTTCCCAGGCATTTCTTCTAGGGCTCCTGAAGTAGTCTTTGTAGCAATTACATACTATCCAGGTTTTACCTTCTTTTCTGGCTTCCATGGGGCTACAAGAAAGAGGGTCTCCACTGCCTTTTCTTCAATGACCACTCTTGTTACCCTCATGGGATCCCAGAAGTTCCATTGTCCTGACACCTCACTAGGCCTAAAATGTATCCTTAGAGACACTGGTATTGACTCTCCCTTTCCCATCATGATCTAACGTATTAGCTGTTGGTTGGAGTCCTGTTTTCCAACTCTTCACAATGCCATCTTCCTCTCATCTTCAAGTCTCCTCAGAGAAGTCTTCTTTGATCATATCATCTAAACTTTATCTGTACTCCCACTCATGTTCATTTCCATTGGGTCACTAATCACAATATATCTATATATACTTATATAAGTTATATATTATAAATATATATACTTTTTTTTTTCTGCTTAACTTATTTGTCTTTTCTTCCACTAGATAGTAAATTCCATGAAAAACAGATTCTTCTCTATTTTACTTTTTGGAGTGTTCCTAATGATTAGCATTGTGCCTGACATGCGGTAAGCATTCAATAAATACTTGTTGAATGCATGAATGAATTTCAGCCTGGGGTTGAGCCCCTTAAATTAGGCATAAGATTTAATGTAATCAACATATAAAGGCAGCTGCATATACCCCAAGGCATAGGACAAAAATACTAGAAATTATATTAATACTTACTATTTATATAAATATGGATAATGGAATTAACTTTAACAACATTTTACATACAACTTAATCTGAAGTATCTTTGGAAAGAGTGGGAAGTCCATGTGATGGGGTTGTTGACGGAGGCCCACTCACTCCTTTGTCTTTATTGAACACATTGAGACATATTGCAATTTACATGTGCTCTGCTAAATGGATTTGCAGAATATATTGCCAAGTTTTAACTAAACTAAAATGGACAGATAGCCTAAATGGATTCTTTTAATGAAACCGTGGATTGGAGATGATAAAATACTAATAATGGAAGCATAAATGAGCAATTGAAAATGAAAGGACACTTCTAGTAATAGAATGACATCTCCAGAAGCCACAAAACCAGGTATAAAACAAGCAAACAAATAATGATTATCTAATCACATTTGACTGATCGAAAAGTTAGTGTCCACAGATTTAATTTATCAAGAAGAATATCTGATGTAAAGATTTCTATTTACTGTTGCCAAGGATCAACTTTGCACTGTGTGTTGTGCCTTGAGATATTAGACAATGTTGGTAGAGTGAAGCCATCACAATTAGTCAGACATTTAAAAATAAACCATCTGGAACGTGAAGGCAAGCTTTAGAGTTGCTTGAAGGCATACCCTAGAGTTGTTTCAGGGATAGGATATTAAAAGATATACAATGCTCATTCTAGCACCTTACAAAATTGTATTGTACTTAATGATGAATGTTGAGAAGCCTATTTTGAGGTTTCTTAAAAGCAAGAAATAAAAAGCCACATACTTGTTCTTCCTGCTACTGCAAAAATAGCTGAAATAATATACAAAAAGTAATATAAAGTATAAACTAATATACTTACATTTGTCAATACATACTATAAGATATCAATAACTATTTGAAGAAACAATCATCATTTTGAATTGTGAACTGTGGAACTTATCTATGCAGTATGTATGTATGTATGTATGTTTGTAGGTATTTATTTTTATTTGAGAGAGAGAAGGAGAGAGCAAGCGAGAAAGCACAAGCAGGGGGAGCTGCAGAGGGAGAGGGGGAAGCAGGCTCCCTACTGAGCAGGGAGCCCAACATGGGGCTCGATCCCAGGACCCTGGGGTCATGACCTGAACTAAAGGCAGACACTTAACCGACTGAGCCACCCAAGTGCCCCTTATCTATGCACTTTAATAAGTGCACTGATACTACAGTTTGTCCTAAATTATGGTATTTGCTAAATTTTTATTCAGCAGTGTTTTACAAAAATAACTTTTTTTGAGCCATTAAGGAGTAATGTTCCAAGAAGTTATTTTTCACTCTTGCACGGCTTCTCTGATGCAGATTGTGTTTTATGGAAAAGTGTGGGATTATATCAGTAGGTGGAATTACTGATGACAAAAGTTCATTGACTAGAATAAAAAACTGTTAAGGATTAAGGTTATAAAAAAGACACCAGACATAGAGTTCATTCACCACTTCATCTGGGGTAAACTAAAAATGCACATATTAATACAAGTTATCAACAATGTGGCTAATTTTTTAAAGCAAGAGTATTAAAATATAGAAGCGTCTTTATACACTATGTAATGAAATGGAGATTGATCATAAGGACTTTTGTTCCTCAGAGAGATTCTCAGAGTTTTTCTTAGCAAAGTTCTTAAAAGTGTTATTGAATTGAAAGGTGAATTATGTGTTACTGTGCTACCTAGCAGTTACATATTTTAAAAAGGCACACTTAAAGAATCTCTTTGGTAATATTTTCACAGTGAGTGTGAAAGAAGTACATATTTTTAAAAACTTTTGGGGCGCCTGGGTGGCTCATTCGTTGGGCGTCTGCCTTCGGCTCGGGTCATGATCCCGGGGTCCTGGGATCGAGCCCCACATCGGGCTCCCTGCTCTGCGGGAAGCCTGCTTCTCCCTCTCCCACTCCCTCTGCTTGTGTCCCCTCTCTCGCTGTGTCTCTCTCTGTCAAATAAATAAATAAAATCTTTAAAAAAAAAATTAAAAATAAATTAAAAATAAAAACTTTTGCTGTGGAAATGCATTTTGAAATACAGTATTTTTTAAAGTTTATATTGAAAGTCAGTTTAGTTGCTTTTGAAAACAATGTGTGTGACATTTAAAAAAGAACTCAGGTCTGAGCACTTAAAAATTTGGATATTGTATCGTCAAATTTATTTAAAAATCTTCAAAATAATATTTTAAGTTGGGTTGTGAACTGATCTTTTACAAATGAAATATTAGTAACACTTTATGAATAGTTTGCAAGAATAACTGACATTAAAGAAGATTAAAATTTATGAACTACATTTAAGCAAAAAATACCCTTCCATAATTGGTTGATGAGATTGAAAAATGATTATCATGATTTAGTAAGCATAGTCAATGATTTGTGAGGTTTCCTTTTTATCAGTGACAATGATTAAGAACACATGATTTAAAACAAAACAAAACAAAACAAAACAAAACAAAACAAAACTTGGAACCAGACCTGTGAGTCACTGTAACAGAAAGGGAATATTCAGTCACTTTACCTTCATTAAAAATATATTAAAGATGATGATGATGATGATGATATTCTCATACTTCTAGACCCTGAAATATAGGAACAGCAAAAAGAATAGATATTGAATTAATCCACAATATGTTTTTGTTTTCCTAATATCCAAATACAACCATTTCCTCATTCTTAAACATTTACTAATAAAACACAAAAGCAATACGATGCCTATTTGTCAAAATAATGCTACTATCTGCAATATAAATGGCATTAATAAAACTTATTAATATATTTTAGAAAGATCATGATGTTTTGGATCATTAATAAATAATTACAATTTGGGGCTCCTGGGTGTCTTCGTTGTTAGGTGTCTGACTCTTAGTTTTGGCTCAGGTCATGATCTCAGAGTCCTGGGGTCCAGTCTGGCATCAGGCTCTGCACGGAGCCAGAGAGTCTGTTGGAGGATTCTCTCCCTCTCCCTCTCCCCCCCACCCCCTGCTTGTATGTGGGCTCGCATTCTTTCTCTCCCAAATAAATAAATCTTTAAAAAATTAATAACTAATTATAATTTTAAATGACTTTAATTGCCATAAGTTAAATAACATTTTATGCTTATCTCATACTTTTAAATTTCTATTTTTCATGAATTTCATGAAATTAGTGCAGTGCTAAATGCATATAATGTGCATTTAAATAAGAATTTATTGGATTCATGCTCAACAGATTTCCACTGGGAAGAGTGCTCAGTTTAAAATGTTGATAGGCCAGTGGAATGAGTTTTCTGTCTATGGGCAGCAATAGAGAATGGTGGCTTATTGCATTGATTTTGGAGTTAGATCTGTGTTTGAAGATCAGGCCTGCTATATACTTGCCAGTTAATTCAGTTCCCTGAATCCCAGTTTTTTCTTCCTTACAATGGAGTCTACTTCATACCATTACAGTGGGAGGTATATTATGTAAAACATAGAGCACAGTGGTGGTACCTAATAAGAGTGTGATAGGTTTAAATTTTTTGCAAGTGACATTGTATGTAGGTTTTCATAAAATATGTAGGGAGGAGACAACATATGTATTGGACATATTTGTCCCAGGCAGATAAGAATTTTATCTGTACACCTGAACAAGAATGATAACACATATAATTGTACCAAAAATGGAAACTAGGACTTAGATATTTAAAAACAGTATATAATTAAATTGTGTTATATTTATTCAAGCAGACAGTATATGAACTGAAAACAAATGTGCTAACATGGATAAATCTCAAAAACACAATTTTCAGTTAAAAAAAAAGCAAGCTGTAGAATAAAATAAGTTGTACAGTATAACAACACATAAGTTTGAAAACATGAAAAACAATATTGTTTACAGATAGAAGCATATAAAATGAAGATGTAGAGAAATGCTTGAGAATGATATGTACCAAGTTCTGGGGAATGGTTACCTTTAATAGCGTGAAAAAGAAATGCAATTGAGAGGTAAAAGCATGCAATTCAACAGCATTTGTAAAGTTTTATTCCTTAACCTGACTTACTGGAAACATGAAAGTTCAGTATATTCTTCATTTTACTCTTTTACTGCCATGTTTTTCACCATTAAAAAAAAAAGTCAAAGAGAAATATTTGTACAAAAAAGTAGTGAATGGTTAACCATTTGAGGCTGCTGTCTTGGAAGGAAGAAAGGGAGGGAGGGAGGGATTGACTGAAGGACAGAGGGAGGACAAATATTTTGAATAAGAGTAATTTACTTGACATTTTCCTTCAAAAGACTTGAACAAGCAAGCCAAAAAAAAAAAAAAAAAAAAAAAAAGGTGGGGAGGCACATCTGGTTAATGGGCTGGCGTTGAATGCTTAATTATTCCACTTTTGACACAAGGACATGTTTTAACATCTTGAACATCCAGGTAACTTTTCTTGTGTGAAGTCTGAGCGAGAAAAGGAAATGCATTGTTAGTCTCTCTCTACCTTTCTTCTTTTTATTTTAATAAGAGATGGTATCATTGTAGGCAGACAATTTGATGTCATATTTTTCTATGATATTTTCACAGTGTGCACCAGGGCGCCTGTACTCTGCGGCTACATGACATGCAGGATTTTTTTTTCCCCCTTTCACATCAGAGCCTCAAAAACAAGCTCCATAGCATCAGGCACAAAGACTATCAATAAACATTATATCTTTTCATTTTTTTCTTTATTATTTAATAAAGCAAAGGCAGAACCATGATATTTGGCTGTCAAACAGCAGACATTTCAGAAATTACTTCTCTTCTCATGGGTCTTTGATGACCATGAGTTCTCCCACCTCCAGCCTCTGTGCTTGACCCCAGGGAATGGGCGGGAAGCCACTGTTGGGAGTGCAATTGAGAAACTTGCTGAGCAGTCACTGGCCTTCCCATTCATCAGACTGCAGGCGACTTGGTAGATGATCTGTGGCTCTTTCTAACATCTGTGTGTGTCCCCTCCCTGACCATACCCTATCCCTTCCCTCCATGGTTTTGCTGTCAGTGGGAGTGGCTTGCTGACACACCTGGCAGAATGCAGGCCACTTGAGTTAGCATACCAGCAAAGCAGCTGGGTTGCTAGGGAGCTGCCCTCTGAGCATCCCTTGATCTATTTTTAAATTTCCATGCTTGTTTCCTCTCTGAAAGGAAGCAAAGAATAATACCGCTTGGCTTTCTCCTCTCTTAAGAAACAAAGTAACCAACAAGGCTAAGACCTGTTGTGAAGTTAAAAAGCATTTGCTAATTAAGCTTCAGAATGTTATGGAATTTGTGCCCATCTAGTTTCTGCTTAATTAATTTCCAGATAAGGCGGCATCTCAGAAGAGGTAGAAGTAAGTGTCTATAAGGAGTGTAGGTGAAATTTACTAGCACTTAAAAAAAAAATCCATTATAAAGCTCTTGAACCACTATTCTCCCAAGCATTTAACAATAACCCATTATGAGATGCCCAGGATCCCCCACCACAGGGAATAAATGAGAAATTTGGAGGGCTATTGAACAGTGAGTTTTCACAGCTGATACACAGAAAAGTATTTAGCACAGGTGTTTCGGTAACTGTGAAATACCGAGGAAATTCAGTCTTCTGTGACACATAGATTCACTGTCTTGTGTGGGATGGAATCTTATGGAACTTGCAAAATATCTGTAATATAAATAAAAGAAGAAGAAGGACAAAATTAGCTTTTACAGAACTCCAGAAATTGTTCCTTGTATGGAAAAGTCTTCCTTTTTGGCCACTGATAACTAGCAGTTTTCTTGGTATTTTTTTCCAAGTTAAAGTGAATCCAATTTCAAATGTTGTTAGTGAATTTTTAAAATGATGTGTTATATGCATGCAGGTGTGGAGAAATCTGGTGGAATAACAAGTGTGCTAGTCTCCATGTGTCAGGATTTTTTTTTTTTTTTTGAGCCTTTTAAGAGATACTTTTCTCCTTCTCCATGGCCATTTTCAAACCTTGGTAGCAGCTGATAACAAGGTTAGGAGCTGATCTGTCTTCCATTTACAATTCTAGAAGTAAGTTACACTTTCTAGAATTCATAGGAATATTCCAATGCCACCATTTGGGAAATCATGAGCTTGGACATTACAGTTTCGCTATATATCAATGTAGAATTCAGGAAAATAGATACACTTAAAGGACACTATTAGTCTATATAATTTCCATAAAGCTTTTGGTTTCTCTTTTGTAACTTTCAGTCTAATGTGTTTTGCCAGATGAGATATTGTTAAAAAAATGTGCATCTTATAAGAGAGTTTACCTAGAATCCATCAGAATTACAATGGGATTCCTTCATTTAAACCTCACAGTCTAATTTCTAACATATACTGACAACTTTCTGGGGGCCATTTTTCTAAACTCTGCATTGCCTTTAATATTCACAAAAACTCTAAAAATAAAATAGTTATTATTTCCATTTTGGTAGCTGAAATAATTACAGTTTCTTGAGAGGAAGTTACTTCCTCTAGGTCATTCAAATCCAGGGCTGTCAGATCACAGAATCTATATACTAAGCTACTGTCCTATGTGATCTGCCTTCTATGGATACGTAGTACAAGTTACTGATGCAACTTGAATTTTTAGAAGTTTCTTAACTAACTAGTTCAAGGCATTTCCCAGTATGGACTCCTGAAAAGTTGCACATAAGATAGATCACTCTTAGGAAATTAGCCAGGAGAGGCAGGTTGGCCTTGGGGGTCAGCAAAATAAGGGTTTTAATCCTGGTCCCTCTACTGACCATTTTAACTTGGGCCAGTTACTAAAACTCAGTTTCCCCATCTGTAAACTGGTAATAATATTCTCTCCCCCATAGGGTGGTTATAAAGATTAAATGAGATGCTCTACACAAAACACCTGCCATGTGGTTACATTCAATAAATAGCAGCTAAAATTAAGATTGCCACTGTCAGAGTGTAATTTGGAAAGGGGAATTCCAAACTACTTTGGGACTTAAGGTCTCTGTCTTATTCTTCCAGATTCAAGGACAAATGCTTAGTGAGCACACCAGAGCCCACGTCCATATTTTCAGTTACATATGTAAGGGTGTAGCTCTAGTCTTAGAGTGTAGAAACCAGAAGGGCAGAGCGTATAAATCCACACAAACTGTCAGGAGAATCTTGAAGTGTTCCCTCTTTTGTCCAGCTCTTAAATGTTTTGGTGGTCAGTGATGTTCTGGGAGAGAGAATTGTTCCTCATTGCCATATGTTTTTTTATGACTAAGAAATTATTTGATATCATAAAATGAAATATCACTGGTAAGAAATTGGTTTTCATTTTTTAGAATATTCTGGCATGGCTTAGAAGCCAATGACTGTTTGACATTCCTAAATCTCATACTGACAACTTGCCATTTGTAGAAGAGGAATACAGAAAAACATTGAGTCTCCCCAGTGAAATGTGATCTTCTTGCTCTGTTTTTGGTACAGATCTATCAAGTATTATATGTTCCCTGGAATGGGGCAAAGATTCAGGTGTTACTGCTAGAGTGGCAAACTAAGAAGGTGCTGAGAATCTCTGGGAGTTATTTGCATTCTTTCCTTTACTGAGTACCTACTACATGCTCAATCTGGGGTACTCAATACAGAGTACTATGTACTGTGTACTAAACGCTTCTGGATACCAAAGATACAGGCACTAATTGGCACCATCCCTGGCTCAGTTGCATGAAAAAAACAGGCAGGTAAACAGGAAAATGAGTGCCCTAATTGTTCTCTAAGAATACTGCTGAGAGAGGTAAGGGAGGCTGGTGTGCATTTTTCAGGACATGCCTGTTATTCACTTCCTTCTCTCCTTTGGCTTCCAAACCAATGGAGAAATGAATAGATGAGTGAGATAGCAGTAAAGTAGTCGGCTTCATTACAGTAAAGCTGGATTGGAGAATGTGACTAGGTCTAGGGGCCAGTGTGGGTTCCTCTCAGCTCCTGAGCCCCCCTGGCCAGCCAAGATGAACTGATTATTCCCCTGGTCTTTGGCAGGGGAGCCAGACCACTGCCAGGCCCTTGGCTAGGGTAGAGCTCCCTCAGTGTCTCACTGTGTGGAGAAGGTAAACAGGTGTGGTCCTCCAGGGGGCTAGTTTCACAGAGTCTCACAGAGGAAAATGAATGTGCAAGAGCACTTTTCCTCTTACCATGAAACTTGTCACCCTGCCTCCCATGAACATAAGTGAGAAATGGGTTGGAAAGAAGGGTGAACACTTTCCTCACCCAAGAAGCCAAAAGAAGTTATATTTTGGCTCAAGAAGGAAACATGTTCAGAGGAGAAAATCTGTTCCTCTTAAAATCCTTTTTGAGCTGAATCATGAAGGATGAAGAGGAGCCTGCAGAAGAAGAAAGGGAAAAGCATTACAGACAGACAACATGGTAAGTGCAAAGAAGGAGATAAAAGGGCCCAGCATGAGATCCAGGTGAATAAAGAGAAGAAAATAGATTTACTTTCAGATTTATGTTTACAGCTCCCAATGTGCTTTACTATCAATATTTCCTTTTGATCTTTACAATAATGCTGCGAGAAAAAATTGTGATCACAATTGATATTCCTTTTCTCTATGGCATCTGTGATTGAATGAGCTAAGATATTTAAAGTATTGCACATAGTATGTAGAATACAGTTAACAAATATTAACTATTATTACTGTTAGTGCTGTAATTATGTTTATTGTTACTACTAATACTATTATGGTTTTTATTGCTCTGGCTCTTGCCAAATTCCCTTAGCTAGTAAATGGCATAACTAGGAAGTCCCATTGTTAGTGACTTCACTAATACGTGGTGTAGCTAGTAAGATGTCCAGCTAGTCAGAGGTAGGACTGGGACTTAGTGACATGATGTCCAGTAGAGTCCAGGGACTTAATCAGCACTCTGAAGAACTGTGAAGGGTCTGTGATTTTGCCCTATTATATTAACAAGTTAAGTTTGCTACAAAAAAAAAAAAGAAGTTATTTTTATTACTCATGACATACAGCAGGAAGCATGAACTTTATGTTCTCACTGGTTCTCCTTGACCCTCAGGGCAATGTGGAGTGGCCGAGGCCCACACAGTGGGCTCGCACCACAGCTGAGGAATCCAAAGCTTAGAAAACCCCCAGTTTTGGGGGACTTCTGAGTGGCTCAGTCGGTTAAGCCTCCGACCCTTGATTTCAGCTTAGGTCATGATCTCAGGGTTGTGAGATCAAGCCCTGTGTCGGACTCTGTGCTGGGCTTGGAGCCTGCTTAAGATTCTCTCTCTCTCACTCTGCACCCCCCCACCCTATTCGCTAAAAAAAAAAAAAAAAAAAAAAGAAAGAAAAAGAAAGCCCCCAGATTTATAAGGAGTTGGACCTTCTTAACCTTTGCCTGGAGGGAGATGTTATCTTTATTATCCTAGTCAGGAAATAATTCTGCCTTCTGCCCCAGAGAAAGACAGGATCTCGGGCTTCTAATTCTCTTTGCTGCATAAACATCCTTGAAAACGACAGAACAGAAATTGATAGATAATATGCAGAAACAGAGAATTGTCTCTCAACAAGCATGTTGACAGAAAGTAACATTTTTTTTTTCCAGGCCACTTGGTCAATCTAACAGCACCTGGAAAAGGCTAAACTGATGCAAATAACAGAGGGATCATAGATAATCTTGGTGAGCAGATTCCATTCACCTGAAAGTTCCTTGCAATTCTTCCTTTAAGATACTGGCAGAAGAGACAAGAACTTTCCTAGGGAGAAATCCAGCAAAGTCTCAGATCTCTCAGAGCATGTGTTTCTCAGAAATCCATAGGAACCAGAGTGTTTCCAGTGCTTGGAATGAAGCATCATCTTGAGGATTGTATGTCCCAGAACATGAGAAGCTTGTACTACAAGGTGGAGACATGGTCCAGAAAAAAGTCACTGGCTTTAGAGAAGGCAAAAATGAGGTAGTATGGTTTTCTGGACAGAAGTATAGATTCAAGCACTGAATTCTCTCTTTCTTCCTTCAGGTATATATTTTAATGAATTCTTCAACTTTTAGAAATACGTATTTCTGACTCTCATCCCTAGAGTTTCTCATTCAATATGTCCTGTGGAATCTCTTTTGAAAAATTTCCCCAGGTGATTAATACACAGCAAGGACTGGTGACTACACTTTTTGGAGACATTTTTAATATTTGGTTTCATATATGAGTAAGTTAAGTGATTTGTAAATAACTGTTACTGCAGCTTACAATTTGAGAATTATATATATATTTTTTAAAAAGTTCCCAAACAAGGAGAATTAAGTCATAATCTTCTAAATCCCATCTCATATTTGGTATTTGGTATGTGTTGTTTCATTTAGTATCTCCTCTTAGAAACTCTAATGTTTCCTCTTGTAAGAAAATAGGTTATCATACTAAAGAAGCTATGCTAGATAGTATACTTGGGTTTTGCTTTTCAGCTTTAGAAAAACTAAGCATCCCTAAATATGCTCCAAAAGGGAAATTCATGTCAGTTCTGCTTATTTGTGGTGTCACTGTAATGCACAACTTCATAATGCATCTTGAGTTTATCAATTCCACCATCTAATGTCTGATCAAAAGTAGGTGCTGGGTTACTGTGGTTGATTGTCAACATAATCACATGTTAATGTGACTTTCTGTTTTTCCTGACACCATCCTACAATGTCAAGACCCTTCATAACTCTTTTCCACCATTCAGTTTTTCCAAAGAGCAGGCCTATCAGCCAGAGGCCATGAAATTGTCTTCATATCTTCCACAATTACAGATCAAAAGCAAAGATGACGGACTTGGCTTAGGCACCTCTAGTTCCACATTGAACTACATGGAGGGAATTTTCATCCTTGCCCAGATATGAATATTAATAGGAAGTGGACAGGTAGAGCTATATATATGGTCCCAGGAAAAAGCACTCAGAGGCACATTTCAGCATATCATGAAAGAAGACTGGATTTTTTTCTATGGTTAAATTGATATTGTTTATTACATGTTTTATTAGGAAATTCATCTCATGTACTCGAGTTGTTTTGATATGTTAGAGTTGGTTATTCTAACTAGGATTTCTAAGGAAAAAAAATTGGTGGAAACAGTTATAGTTTATTTGCAGGTGTGAGTGAGACTGAAATTTTGGAGAGAGAGTTGTATGTTTTCTATTAGAATGTTATTTCATTCAACGAATAATTGAATGCCTCTTAGGGTAACAAAGTAATTGGCACTAAAAGTGTACAGAATAATCCCATTATTTCATATAACACTTGCAGTTTAAATACCTCTTTGATGCTTATAGTTTGATTTTGAAAAGATGGAGAAAATATTGCCTTTTTCTTCAAGGATATTATAGAATTTGAGGGCGGGGGAGGTTGAAGGAGTGGCATATAGTAAATAATAAATTAATGGGCTACAAAATAAAGTTTAATCTCTTAGCAATCAGAGATTATGTAAAATATAGCATGGTGATGGAATTTATTTTGACTGATAATTCACAAAGATCCTAATCAATCATGGTTAGTGGGCCCAAATTATGAGCTTAGGCTACGTAAAGTAATCGGATGAAAATGGCTTCTCTTCAGGATAATACAATTTGATTTGCCAAAATATTTCCTAACCAGTTTCACTTTCATTCTTGAAGGGCCTCTAGATATATACTTTTCAAAAAAAAAAAAAAAAAAAGAATTGTTTCTGCTCAAAGCTGAATTCAGCTGCTCAATCAGCAGTTATAGGAATGGGATCCCTAATGTGAAATGTCAGCTTCTTGTGTATCAGCTACTGTAAAGACCAGAAGGAAAGGGGAGCACCTAGGATTTGGAGGCAGACTCAATATCTAGTTCATTCTACTATCTAAAGGATGAGGAATAAAACCAGGAATAATGAATTTTCCAAAAGGTGATTAAAATTCAAAATCAGAGTAATTTTTTCCTTAAACTATCAAACTTTACTTTGCACTAATAGACAACCACAAATGCTCATTAAGCATCTGTTAGAAGAAAAGAACCTTAGAAATAAAAGGAAACACTGTCTGTTGTGTGTAGTTATCTGTCACCATGTAAAAAATTACCCCCAAACTGTACTGCTTAAAACAACAAGCATTTATTACCTTAAGTTTTCGTGGGTCAAAAATTCAGGCAGTTAGCTGATCCTCTGCTCACAGTCTCTCACAAGGCTACAAAGTGTTGACTGGGAATTCAGTCATTTCAAAGCTTGACTTTAGGAGGAGTCCTTTCCAAGCTCACTAACGTTGCCATTGGCAGGACTCAGGTTCTTGCTGGCTTTTAGCCAGAGAAATCAGTTTCTTGCCATATGGACCTCTCCTGAGGGCTATGCACAACTTGGAAGGTTCCTTTCAAAAGAGAAAAAGCATGAGAGAGAGAGAGAATATGAATGAGAGAGAAGGAGAGAGATCACAGTCTTTGTACCATAGTCTCAGAAGTACCACCTATCACTTTCATTTCTCTATTCATTACATGTGAGTTGCTAGGTCCAGCCCACACTCAAAGAGAGGGAATTAAAGAGAGGGATTTACACAGCACATGAAAACCAAGAGGTAGGTCATCGGGGGCCATTTCAGAGAATGCCTGCCATGTATAGAAATAATCTCATTGAGCCTTTCATTTTATAGCCAAGGAAACTGAGGTGCAAAGTTGTTAATTACATGTCCAGTGTAACATAGCCTGCTGCTATTGTTGCAAGAGCCTAGATATCCTGACAGAGTTCACAACTTTCTGATAAGAGAAAGGCAGGAATGAACAGAGGTGGAAGTATAGAAATTATTTGCTACCAAAGTGGTTTTCAGCCTCTGTTCATAGAGTAAAGTGGGCGGGCTTCTAATGGCTCATCCAGCCCTTCAACCAGATAAACTATTTCAATTAGTTTTGTATATTGGTCTTTTTCATAGGATGCCTTTAAATGAAATGGTTCTGCTGGTCAAACTTAACCTGAAAATAATTGTTCTTCATGAATTTTATTTGATAAAATTTTTCAGGTTTAATATTGGAACTGAAAGATACTCTGATCACATTAATGCATTTTTTCTGACCCTTACATCATTTTATCCAGAAATTATTTTTATTACTTATAAACTGAAAAAGGTTTTTAATAGTTTTTCTGTAAGACTCAGGATGTTTGGAAACGTTAGTTTTTTAATAATTTTATCAATAACTTAATTAAGCCAATTCAAAGTAAACAGTTTTAAAATTGTATTGCATCTCATTACAATGAATAGATTGGAGAAACTTCTTGGGATCAATGATACTACATATTTGAATGAACTTTTGTCATCTAGTAAAATAGGTGTATACCAGTTTAAGCACCTATTACATGTAATTAAGTCTTCCATATTTTTTCTATCAAAATCATTTTATATCCTGTCATATATACACAATAAAATAGCTACAAAGCTTAGAAAGACATACAAAGAAAGAGAAAAACCCTCATTGGAGGTCTATTTTTTTGTTTGTTTGTTTTGCAAATTTCTGGAACTTTGGCTTAGAGACTGAATTTCTTTTAAATGCATCATCTCAACAATCTTTTTTATTAACCTGCTTTTTTACTTAAAATTTTATAAACCCTGTCTAATTTCTCTAAAAACACACCTAGATCACTTTAATCCCTCATTGTCATTTAGAATGTTTTCCAACTTTAAAAATGTATTATAAACATCACTGTGAAGACTATCCATGTATATTTATCTATGTATCCTTCTTGGAGTATCTCCTTTAAATGATCCCCTGGGAGTTAGATTTCTGAGTGAAAGGGTGTGTAAAGACTTTTGGTAAAAAATCCCTAAATCACCCTTGAGAAATTTCACATTCCCAGGAGCAGATTAGGAGAAGAGAGGAATCTAAATATAGGTTTCTGCAACAACCTTTCTTTGCAACAGCCCTTTTGTTTAACTTTTCTGTATTTCTTTTTCTGAAAAGAAAGCAGTCACCATTTTCTGAGAGGAAGGAAACTTGTATAGTAGGAAAACATGAATTTAGGTTTGCATCTCAATACCCAAGAGGTCCAAGTGGATTCTTCTCCTGGCCAAATGCACTCTTGCATTCCTAATCATCTATGTGTAACACCGGGAAAAGATAGTGCTCTATTTTGCTCACTGTTTCTCCCATCTGTATCTGTGCCACTTTAGGAAGTATTAAAAAATATATCACAAACATTTAGAGGGGAGCAGGGGAACTCATTGATTTTCTGAAAGCAATTTGTTAATTAACATCAAAGGAATGAAATCTGACTTGCATAGCCTAGTGAGTGGCATTTTTCCATAGTCCTGGTTTCTATGGTGATGAAGGAAACTCGTTTGTTCTGGGTCACTCCTAAATTTGTGCATGAAAGCATAAGAGATTATTTCTGTCTAATCAAGTTATTTGGAAAAGTTGAAGGGGAGGTGCAGTGTTTTACAGCCATCAACCCTCAACAGAATAAAACACAATAGCTGAGAAAAGGGGATTATATCTTCCTTTTCAAAACAGAACTGAGAATTTCTAACTGACCCCAAAGCCTCTTCCAGCAGAATATCTTCCCCCCACTTTGCACTCATATGAGGAATGTGGAATCACATTTCTTAAAGGGAATTAGAGTACATATTGAAAAACTCTACAACCCGACTTTGCATAATGAATAGGGAGTAGGGTGTGCATTCATTAAACAATTTTACTTTTGAACTTAAATTTTACAGTGTGTCAAATGCCTCACTAGGTCTGCATCTCCAGGAAGCCAAGTCTGCTACAATTAACATAATTGGGAAAGCTGGAATAGAGAAGGAATGGCTCACCTCTTTTTTCTAACCAGATGTCCTGGCCCCTGTGGTATATAGACTTAAGCATCTCTTGCACATTCCCCTGCCTGTCCAACACCTTAGCTACTCCTTAAGCAGATGTTAGTTTTGTATGTCATTATTGGACTTTCTGTATCAGCCCAAACATTATTTTTATAAAGGATTGTGGCTTCAGTTATATTCTGATTTCTATTTATAAAAAATTTACTTTTTTTTTCTTTCTGAGACAAAAAGATGTGAATTCAGATCTTTATCCTGACATTTTTTAACTCTGGGGTAGGGAAAATCCCTTAACATCTTGGTACTTCAACTTTCTTATGTACAGAATGAGTATAGTAAGATTTACCTATTCAGGATTGTTTAAGGGTTTCCTCTATATCAGTCATCCATTGCAGCATAACAAAGTACACCCAACATTTAGCAGCTTAAAAGAGCAGACATTTATTATCTCATAGTTTCTGAGGGGCAGGAATCCACAGAAACTTAGCTGGGTGATGTGGCTTAGAATCCCTCATGAGATTGCAGTCAAACATCAGCCACTGAAATGCTACTGAGGCTGGAACCCTGCTTCGGAGCTCACTGTGAGGTTGTTGGAAAGCTTCAATTTGGTGCTTACTGTTGGCCTTAAGACTTCTAATTCTCATCATTAAGGTCTCATAGCAGCTGGCTTCCCCCAGGATGAGTGATCTGAGAAGAAAAGGTCAGAGCACAAGAATAAGAAAAAACACCCAATACAGAAGACACAGTCCTTTTTATAACCTAACCTCAGAAGTGACAACCTATTATTCTTGCTGTATTTTATTTATTAGAAATAAGCTACTGACATCCAAGGAGCCCAGTAAGCCCACATGCAAGGAAAAGGGAACCAATCTCCATTTCTTGAAGAGATGAATATCAAAAAATTCGTGGATTTATTTGTAAAACCACCAAGTCTTCCTTTGCACTTTATATTCATCTCACATGCAAATATACATGCCTGCTCAAGGCCACCAAAAATCTCATGCCACTTCAGCCTCTGCTAAATCTAGACTCTTATCATCTAAATTGAGTCCAAATGTAGATAAGACTCTTAGGATTTAGTTCCTTAAGTACAGGCCCTTGAGTATAGTTTTTTTTTTTTTTTCCCTACTTATAAAACTAAAGGCATATGTTATCCACTCCCAACACACACAGTATACATATACACATATAATGGTGGGGCAGGCTTTGGATGACCACTAGGCATTCGTGATCTAAATGGATGAAAATTGGAGGCACAAAAAAGTCATCGGTCCATGGCTATTGTGAAATCCAGCTAGGCAAATGTTGGATATTCATTGATAACTTCTTAAGGCCTGGAAATAATTTCCCATGGCTCTCAGCTCCACCATCTGGTCTCTTTGTTCTCCTTCCTCCTTCCTTTTTCATGACATGTAGAGTGTTTGTAGTTGGCTAGTTTTCTCAGTCTGCTTTCTGCCAGTAGAAATTTTGGAGGTCCAAAGGGCCTCCTTTCATTTTATTTCATTCAGAGGTTCTCTATTCATTTTATGTTTTCTCTATCCTTTTCAGTTCAAGCTGACAATGCTTTTGCAAATGTAATTCTTTTAAAAACCTTATTGGTGTGAATCTTACTGAAGATCATACTAATAAACAAAAGCACATCCCTAATTTCTTCAAGATAAGCCCTTTCTCCACCTTAGGATTCTATTGAGACTAATGCACAATGCTCTTAGGATCTCATACTACTATTGTTTGATTGAAAGGATCTGCAAGACAACTGATGTCTTGAGTGGGTCTTTTATCTGACCAAAAGTAACTTGGATGCAGTGCTATAACTTTTTCTGAGATATTATGAAATAACTATACAGTTACTCCCTTGGCTTCATATCTGGACTAGTTTTTCTGGCAACAGTTTGTATATGCTCTTTGCTCAGAAGTCATTTCTTAATTTTAGAATTGTTAGCTATCTGGAATGTCTGAGAATTTTCAAAACCATCAAGTCCTGGTTCCTTCAATTCTAATAGTTTTTCCTTTATTTTTCTTTTTTGTCATTTTATTATAAGGAACAAGAAGAAACCAGGAAGTCCTGAATCAACTTTCTTAGAAATTATAAGGTTGTTGTCAACTATCAGCTATGGCTGTAGTCATCTCAAGGTTTGAGTGGGGTTGGAGAATCTATGTCTAAGTTCACTCATATCATTTCAGTACCTCACTGGCTCTTGGTTAAAGACCTCTGTTACTCATTATTTGGGCCTCCCCATGGCAGTTGGCTTTTCCTTGCATCAAATGATTCAAGTGTGTGATATGTAGAGTATAAGAGTGAGATAGAGCCTGTTAAGTTGAAGTTGCAGCCTTTTTATAACATAATTTTGGCATGACATCCCATCACCTCTGCCATATTTTATTCATTAGAAACAAGTTATAAATCTAGCCTACACTCGTGCCTTCTCTCTCTCTTTAAAAAAAAAAGGTGGGGGGCACCTGGGTGGCTTAGTTGGTTAAGTGTTCTACTCTTGATTTCAGCTCAGGTCATGATCTCAGGGTCCTGAGATTGTGCCCCACATGGGCCTATGCGCTGGGCGTGGAGCCTGCTTAAGATTCCCTCTCTCCCGCTCCTTCAGCCCCTCCCCCCCACTGTCTCTTTCAAAATATTAAATAAATCTGGCCTACACTCAAGGTGAGAGGAACTAAGCTCCACCTCTTGAAAAGGGGAGTATCGAAGAATTTTTGGACATATTTGAAAAACCACCATACCCTACTCTTGTGGACTGACTTGTGTCATCCCAAAAAACATATGTTTAAGCGCTGACCCCCAATATGACTATATTTGGGGATAGAGTCTTTAAAGAAATAAATAAATTTAAATGAAGTCAAAAGGGTGGGGCCTAATCCTTTAGAACTGACATCCTTATGAGAAGAGGAAAAAACACCAGATCTCTGTGTGTGGGGCTGTGTGGGTGGGTGTGCACACACATGCGTGCACACAGGAAAGACCATGTGAAGACACATCAAGAAGCCTAGGTGAGTGGTCTCACCAGTAAGCAGTCCTGCTGGTACCTTCATCTTGGCCTCCAACCTTTAGAAATATGAGAAAATAAATTTCTGTTCTTTAAGCAACCCAGTCTGTAGTATTTTGTTATGGCAGCCTGCATACTAATATATTCACAAAACACTATTTGTATAAGAGGGAACTCAAACTTCTGAAGGTCAGAAAATCCAGCCACAAATTCACCTGTATGTAAAAAATTTATTTCCAGTTTTTATTTGTAAAGTTCGTGAAAATATTATGCATTATGTGAGATCAGTGAAATTGATGTTTTGAAGCAATGTGCTGTGCTTATACTGTGTTGATTTTAAGTAAAGGACCTATCACACATAGTAGGTTTGTAATAAATAGTAATTTTTTATTAAAGATAGGTACTTATCTATATCAGTTATTCTAATCTGTATAAAAAAACCCATGTGGAATCATGTTATTACTCTACTTTATATATGAGAAACTTAGACTCAGAAAAGTCTGTGGATTTTTCCCATGTTGGCATTCCCAGTAAGTAACAAAACTGAGCATATAGCACCAAAGCTGTGTTCTTTCCATGATACAAAGTTGCCTTTCTAAAGAGGTCACACTAGTATTTTAGACACTTCAATTCTTGGAATTGTTTAAATAGGAAAACTTGAGGGTCTTCCAGTGACAAGTACCACAAGTAGAAATCCCAGTAGAAATTATTTTATCTTATAAATCTTTGATTACATGAGATCCATGTATTTTTATTTTAAGCCTTACATAGCACATTTGGGGAAATAGAAAAGAAGATACACATTTATTCATTCAACAGTGTTTGGATACTAGTGCTACAAAAGACATTGTATTAGTTATTTTGGAGGCTTACAAAATGATTTGCAAGGGCTCTGAACAACTCTGGAATATATAATCTGGTGAAGGCAATTAGGTATGAGCACAAAGAATAATCATTAAGTGTATCAGTTACTATTGCCACAGTAGTGCTGTGTAACAAACCATGCCAAAACTCAGTGACATATAACACCAATAATTTATTCTTGCTTACTTATTTGTGGGTTGCCTAGGCAGGCATTATCTGACCTAGCTTGCTCTTTGCTTGGCTTGGTACAAAGTGATTAATTGCACCAAGATTTGCTCCAAGTGTCTCTCACCGTCTTTGATTCAGTGTGCTAGCCAGAGCGTGCTATTCTCATGGTGATGGCAGAATGATATGATGGGGCAAATAAAAACCTCCAGTTCTTCTTAAAGATTAGGCTCTGGAAACATTTGTCACTTATCCCATGTTCCATTTGCAAAAGAAGTCACACAGTCAAGCTCAACATTAATGGGGTGAGAAAATAAGACTCAGCCTTTAAAGGAGGAAATATAAAGTCACATAGCAAAAGACATGGATACAGGGAAGGGTAGTAAATTGACAACAGTAATATAGTTCACCACAATGATAGCAGAATAGTAAATTCTTTAAGAGATATCTAAGAAGGTGAAAAGTAAGCCATGCTCAGTATCATTAAACCTTATTTTAAACCTATCTCCTTCTCTTATCGAATGTGAATTGTTTAACTGCTTGGTGCCTCAGTTTCCTCATCTTGAAAATGATTTTTGTAAAGATGAAATCCAATCCCATCATGGAAGTGAATACCAACGCCTGACAGATAGCAAGAACTCAGTAAAAGAAAGAAAGAAAGAGTTAGGACTGTGAGAGATCATATTCCACTGAAAGAAGCAAAGCATCCATTTGTGAAACAACTAGAGAATGATTACAGGCAACCTCTAAGTAAGAATAAATAGCATACAAAATTTGATCAATGTGGAGAGGACTTAGGAAGGCTTCTTTATCCATGTAGAATTTTTACTCACCAAATGAATAACTTTAGTTCTCTCTCTCTCTCTCTCCTTTATTTCTTAACAATTAACTTCAGGAGAGCATGCATATATTTCCATTCATCTTAACTGTTTATAAGATATTCTGGTGGTGAAATAATATGGTTGTCATGGAAGCAATCAAGAATCAGGAATCAGAACTCAGGAGAGTGCAGGCAGCTGACCATGGCTCATTTTTACAATACAAAAGATTTTGTTTTTTTCTTTACAATAAGTCACTCATGAAGGACTGTGTCTATCAATATCTTCATTTTGTGAGTCCAAATCAAATTCATTAAACAATTGTAGACCTATAAGTGTCTAAATACAGACACATATATGTGTATATACTCTATCTATGTGCCTCTTATACATTATTTGTGCATTTTAGGTATGGCTAATTATCATTCCCTCACTGCCTTAGTTAAATTTAGAATTTTCCTACTATCCTGGATATTGAGACCAAAACCCAACTCAGAGATCCTTTATATTCAACTGTGCTTCCCTAAAATCTCTACTCTCAAGGAGTTTTCCAATCTGTTTGAAGAAGCAAAAAAATATTCAGAGATAAATTTTCAAGAAAACAGATAAGGATATACAGAAGGAGTAATGGGGTTTCCCTGGGTCCTGTATCTGCCTTTCTATGCATTCTGGCTATACCCCCGTCACATTTTTAACTTTAAGTAATTGAACAGACATTATCAAAGGTGTCATCTTCATTTGTCCTACCCAAATCGTTATTTCAGTCAGTTTAGCAGTGATCAAGAAAGTTCTCATTGTAGCAGGGGACTGTGTTATGTGCTTTGGAAGGTACAAAATAAAAAGACACCATGGGTATCTATACAGATCCCAGCACATGGGAGAATCAAATAAAAAATGATCTGTTGTTTTGTACATATAAGGTAGAATGAAATTTTGTGTGTTCCTTCCTCTTAATGGAAGAAAAATTCACTAAGTAACATTTGAGCTGCTCTTAAATAGGATTTCATTAAAGAAACACTAAGTGGAAGCAACATACTCTAGAAAAAAAAAAAAATTGGAGATGTCTTTTAGGCCTTCGAAAACTCTGCATCTTAGACCTAGACAGAACACCAGTGCAAGAAATGTAGCTATGGAAGTTGTAAGAATAGTTGGTGTTATATGAAGTTTTAGGAGAGAAAGAGCGCACGAGTGCACCATAGAGAAAGACTATGAACAGAAGGAAAGAAAACATAAAGGATCATCAAGAATGAGCAGGAAAAAAGAAAACACGAACAGCAATGGAGACTAAAAAATTATCACACGGGACAGCTAAGGGAGTGCAGTATCATGGAAAAGGAGGGAGTATCAAATTCAAAAGAAAAATCAATTGGAGAATAAATGAGGACCATGAGGAGGAAGTTGGTGAAAATTCTCTTACTAGAGAGAGGATTATTCTTATAGGCCATGAGAAAATAAGGAAAGGACAAGTGAACAAATCGTAAAAATTTAAGAATAGGAGAGTAGTTGAAGAGGTTCATGTTAAAGGGTCATAGTGTTAAATTATTTTATTGAATGATCTGGATCTGGGTGAAGTCAGGTAATGAGTTTATTCTTTCCCCCACTGCCCCTTAAACTGGATTCCTAGATTCATTCTTTAATAATCTGGATGAAATCTTAGTCCAGAACCACAGCTAATCTGGTCTCTTTTAATTCCCAAGAACAGCCTTATTTTGCTAATTTAATAGTCCCAACCAATGTAGTATTGAATCTCAAAAGACTTTCAATTTTAAATTGTCTCTACTCTCTTCGCTCGGGTTTACTTGAGGCTTAGAAGCTTGCAGTGGGAGAAGATGCATGGGTTCATTCTTCTCTCTCCCTTATTCACCTGTTCCCCCACTTCCTATTTATTTTTTACTCTTCCAGGATCTCCCTATGTGGGGAGTGGACTAAGGGGGAAATTGCTCATTCTGTGTGGCTGGAATAGTTGTCATTATCCTATTGAGATGGATATATAATTTCAGGCTCATGTCTCTTGTTGAGTTTCTCAAGAGAATCTTTTGTTGAGTTCCTTAGAGCTACTCCCACAGGGAGGCGCCAGTTGCAGCTTCTACAATCCAGACAAAGCCTTGAATCTGACTGCCTGCTTTGGATCTCACCCTCATCCTTTGGCCTTCTGATTGCCTACCTCTTTAAGGGGTCACGTCATCCCTCCATGCAGTTCTTAAGATGATCCCAGGCTGGCACTCTATCTTGAGGGCCATTTTGTTTCCCAGGAAATGTGTATCTTTTCCAATTGTTGGTGGAGGGTCAGTTTATTCTTGGTGCACATCACTCCATGCACCAACTCTTCCCTTCAGACTTTCCCAGTGAAAATTAGATGCCAAATCTTAGGTTGTTCTAACTCCTGGGGCATATGTTAAGGTGTCCTTGGAGTCCTTTTGAAAAGTTTTTCACTTGATGTAATGTGAGGAGCAAGGACAGGATGTAATAGTATTTAAATTTTTCTTCCCAGTGAAATTTCCCGATGGCTTCTTAAACCTCATTGTCTTATACATTCAGAAGTAGTGATGGTTCCTATGCTAGCAGAATTGGTTTTGAGCCATCTCTTTTGCAAGTCCTGTGTAGCTGGTTTAGAAACTCTCTTTAGAAGGGGGGAGTATTTGGCAACTATTGTGTTTTTCTCAGCCAAGGACTTGTGCAGAAAATTCAAGAGAACAGGAAGAGTTGAATTTAATATCCTGATACATTAGTAAAATAGGAGATTAGATCATTTATTGAGAATGAACAAGGGCATTTAGGGATTTTTGTGGTTAATAAAAGAGAAATAGGGACTCCAATAAATGAGGTAGACTGTCAATTAGCAATGAGGAAAAGATATGGTAAATAACATTTGAGAGGTTTGATAATGTCAGTATGAACTACAACCCATCAATGCAGTTATGGGAATTTTGCTGTCGTAAACAGTAAAATGGAAGCTAAAGAGAAAAAGGAATAGAGTTTTACTTCCAGTGACAATCACTGGCAAAATGTTTTGCAGCATAAGATAGTACTAACCACGGGTTAAAATCTACAAGAGAAACCAGACTAGGTAGAACAGGAGTAATAATAATGACCTTAACCATTCATTGAGCACTTCTCGTGTGCCAAGGGATTGCTAAGGTCTTTATACATATGCTCATGCGATATTATCCTTTTTTTACAGAAAAGGAAAGGGAGTCTTAGGGTAAGTTAAATAACTTCCCTAAAGTCCTTTAGCTCTAAGTGGAGGGTGGGGTTTTCAAACTCATATCTGTCCTGCACAGGGTTTGTACTTAGAGGTAAATCAGAAGAGTAAAAGTAGACTTAGAGATGAATGCTTATATAGATCCAGATGAAAAGAAGAATATGGTTAATGTCAAGTGGAATATTGGGAACCTGTAAATCAAGGACAGAAATTCAAAGTTACTGTCATAGGGTATTAATGAAGTATAGTGTGGCTGTGCAAATGGGATGCCCAAGTGGTGTAGAGCTGAGGGTCATTGGAGTAGAAATAAATCAAAGGACTGATACAGTAGGATGTTGTTTTCTTGATGCTGTGAATAATGTATCTATTCAAGCTAAAGGTGGAGGATAAGGTACAAAATAGAGAACTTATGATTTAGGGAATAAAGAGGTCACAGAATTTAAGGGAAATGTCGTGGAAATAGGCAAAATGTGATGGCCCCCCAAAATAAATAAAGGTAAAAACAGTGTGGGCTGCATAAAGACCTGGAATTGTTGAATCAAAGGAATGGTGTTATAATTGGGAAGTGGCGTTGGGAAGTAAATGTGCTTCCAACACCGAATCCCACCCCAAGGTATGAGAAAAGGAATTACCTCTTGAAGGAATTGAGCAGGGTGTGTGATTTTCAAGGAAAGAAAGAAGGCCAACCCCACATTCCCCACTTCCCCAGAGTGGCCTTTCCTCTCCACACAATTTAAAGTAATTCCCTTTTCCAGTCATTCTCCATCATATTAACCTCTTTTATTTTTCTTATGGTGCTTATTACTATGTGAAACTACTCTTGTTTGTGTACTACTTTATCCATAATAACACATGAAGGCAGGGACTTTGATTTGTCAACCACTATAGCCTCATCATGGAAAGCAGAGCCTGGCCCATAATAAGTGCTCACTAAATGTGTGTTAGATAAATGTATGAGTTGGAGTGGATATTTGAGGAAAATTTTTAGAATATGTTTAAGCTTTTTACCAGTATAATAGGAATATCAAAGAGAAAAAGCAGGAAATGTGTTTGATGTAGCTTAAGAAGAATAGGCCTGAACTAGATGAGGAAAAGTGTTTAGTAAGATATAAAGTACACCTAACTAGAGAAACCTAACCTTCATTGGTAAATGGAAATACCCTGAATGATGGAGATAGAGAGCTGGGAAGCACTAGGCTCCAGGATCAAGGTCACTATGGGAAGATAATTGAATTATAGGACTCAATATTTCAAAGACCTCTTTGGGACTTGGGTGAACTGTGGATTCTTTACCACCTGTGACTCTACCTGACTTCAGTTGTTTGTGACTGCTGAAGAAGATAATAAAGACACTAAATATGATTCCTTTTTCTTCCCATTTCTCTTTCATTTATATTTATCTTGAAATCACAGAATGATTCTTTGATTGGTGGTAAACAGCAGACTTTTTTTTTCAGGTTAAATGAAGTGGAATATTGATGTTATTCTGTAGTTTTGTTTCTTTTTTATTTTATTTTATTTTATTATGTTATGTTAATCATCATACATTACATCATTAGTTTTTGATGTAGCGTTCCATGATTCATTATTTGTGTATAACACCCAGTGCTCCATGCAGTACATGCCCTCTTTAATACCCATCACCAGGCTAACCCATTCCCCCACCCCTGTAGTTTTGTTTCTTAAGAAAGAAAGCTCCTATTGGAGAGTATAGGAGAGAAGAACCCACAAAATCATTTCATTTGCTAATAGTGTTTCAAGTTGTAGAGGAGAAGGAGAAGATAGTCTGTTTTAGGGTATGATTATTTCAGTGTTGAAGTTCAGAACAGGCAGGGAAATTAGTGAATGGGGACAAGGAGAAGAATCTGAAAGCCAGAGTTTTCCCATCTACATTGAAAACAAACTAGAACTTTTGAATGAACAGTACAATTACTAGACTATACCAAGTTTCCTTAGGGTTTTACACCAGTTAACCAGAAACATCCTCCAAAATATCTGCCTGGAAATGGCTATTTGGCCTTTTGTTTCAAGGGAGTGAGGTGGTCCAATGAAGCTTTGTGAACTCCCTACCATATAGAACTTTCAAAGGAGTCTGCTCTTATGATAGTCTAAAAAAATCAAGCAAAAAGAGTTTGCATTTGCAGCTTATTTAGACCTGAACTGACTGAAGAAAAGAAAATCACCCAAATGCTTAAAAAAATTGATTCTCTAAATTCTGACCAAATAGTTTGGAATGGTTGTTTATCCTAATATATTAGAGCTCATTAGGTAAAACACAGGAATTGCCAGAGAGGATTAGTGGGGGTTCTATTTGTTTGTTTGTTTGCATTTCCTTATTGGGATTTATAAATTCAGCCTCGGATAAAAGGAGGGATACAGCAGTGTCTGATCTGAAAAGAAATTAATTAAAATATTGGAAAACGAGGGATTTGGTAAATGATCCAGATTAAAACTGAACAAACATGGGAGAAATTCAGAGAACAAACAAAATTTAAAAACATGGTGAGGCAAAAAGTCTTAGTATCTTTATAGTCTCCTTATGAGAACAAGGAAGGGAGCTCTTACAAAGCCCCAGGAGGGCAAGGAGCCATCTGTGCATGTCTAGGACATCAGAGACTGTAATATAATGGTTAAGGCTGCTGTGCTCTGTACTTAGATTGCTGGATTCAAACCCACCTAGATCACTTCTTAGTGTACCTTGGGTAAGTTACTTTGCTTCTCTGAACCTTTGTTTTCTCATCTATGAGTTGGTAGTAATAGAATCTACCTCATAGGGCTGTTGTGAGGATCAGATGAGAGCATGATAGAAGCTTTCTATCCTCTGTTATTACACTTATAGTCTGAGACAAGGGGCTAAAGTTGAGCCACAAACTTAATGTGTACATGGTTCAGTCAAGGAATATAAATGAGTAAAGCACACTTGATGTAAGAAAAAAAAGAAATATTGGGTCGCCTGGCTATCTCAGTCAGTTAAGCTTCCAGCTCTTGATTTCAGCTCAGGTCATGATCTTAGGGTCCTGGGATTGAGCCCTGTGATGGACTCCACACTCAATGGGGAGTCTGCTTTAGGATTCCCTCTCTCCTTCTGTCCCTCCCCCACTTGCTTGCTTGCTCTCTCTCGAAAATAAATAAATCCTTCTTTTTTTTAAGATTTTATTCATTTTAAACAGAGAGAGAGAGAAAAGAGGGGTAGAGAGAGGGAGAAAGAATCTGAAGCAGACTCCACACTGAGCACAGAGCCTGCCACAGGGCTCAATCCCACAACCGTGAGATCATGACCTGAGCTGAAACCAAGAGTCAGACACTCAACTGACTGAGCCACCGGTGCCCCAATAAACAAATAAATAAATCTTAAGAAAAAAAAGAAAAGAAAAAAGAATTGTCTTCTTGGTCTACCTTTTATGTTCTCACTTTGGATAGATTATCTGAGCACTGAGAAATATTCCTATGTTCTCAGTAAAATAACAAACTGATAAATGGCATTTGACTTCTCCTCTGTGTTAAGGATGTGATAGGGAGTGGTGGGAACTGTGGTAACCTGGAGACCTTATAACCTTGTAGAGCAGGCGGCCTCCACACACTTCCAGCTGATGGTTGCATTTGAGAATGCAAGCCTAGTATTGCCAACTTTTTTTATTTTTCAAAAGAAAGCAGAAACTTAAAAAAATTCTTTTATATATTTCCTTAATAGTTTTTGTAGTTAATACTTGTCTTTTAAACACTGGGCAGGCTAAACGTTCCATTCCCTGACTGCACACTGATGATCTAGTGCAAGGGCCTGTAGGTGGGAGAGTAACCTATTAAAATGCAAATCCCCCTGGAATGCATAGCTCCTAACAACACTGTTATCACCAAGTGTCACTAGAAAAAGGACTTGGGGGTAGTGGAGAACATCTGGGGGAGGTAAGATTAAAGGAGAGGTGGGAGGAAGCCAGAGGCAAGATCTGCTTACTCTACCATTTCAGCTAAAACTGGTCATATTATAGAAAACTAGAGGAAAGCGAGAGGCTATTTTTGAATGATCATGAAGGGAGAGTTAAGGGGAATATTTCAAAGTAAGAGTTCTTAGGAAAGATGTCTAAATAAAAATTAAAAATACTATTTTTCAGTCAACATAAGAAGTATGTGGCAGTTTTAAAACCTCTTAGAAAAAAAAAAAAAGCCCTCCTACTTAGAAATATAGTGTTGTTTTCCATTTACCTCCATCTATCTCATGTTTGTTTCTTAGAGACCTGAGTACATAGTACTTTTTAATCTGTAAGATGTTCAGGGAAATTGAGAATTCTCTGTACCACTGCTGAGCACATTTTTGTTCTGCCTAAGCTTGGTGCTCTTGTCATTGATAATGGCCTTATTGTATATTTGCAGAATGTTTGCCTTTGATTTTGGCCATGAGCTAAACTTTTGAAATGTATCCAGTAGCTCCCATCACTGCAGAAGCTGGCTGTACTGCAGGTCCTGGTATTGTCCACATCAATAATTTAGAACCCATTGCATTTATTTCCCTATTCAAAAAAAGTCAAGGAATAAAAGAGAAATAGAAGATACAATTGTGGTCCTTTAGGAGCTTAAAATCTAGTAGAGAAGGCAAAACATTAAGCAATAGAATGTAAGATATCCCCTATAATATTATAATATACTGTAGAGTATAGTATAGAGTTTATGTATCTAGTATTCCATAGATTGTATGCAGTATAATATTGCTGAAAAGTATTGCCTTGTAAATAGAAAAACCAGGTCTTGAATCTCGTTCCTCTACTGACCAGCTGCTTGACTTTAGGCTTATCTGTAAAAAAAAAAGAGGATAAAGATACCTATTTCCCAAGTAGCTGAGACTAGGAAGAGATACTATTTGTTCATCAGTTAGCATGCAATTGCTGTCTTATAGTTAGTACCCCAAAAAGGCAGATAGATGAAGTGTTACTTGCCTTCAGGTAATTTATAATCTAATTATGGGTAAAATATTTATTATACAAAAATTTAAACAGCAATTCCATTGCTGCCTAACTGTGGAATAAAATAACAAGATGTCTCAAGTCAGTAACATAATTTATAAATGATGGTAAGAAAGACACTGCTCACAATTTCTATATAGAATACTAAGGTCTGTCAAATTATATATACTTATAAATTATTGATTGAGGTATAGCACAGGTATGATAAAGTGCATGAACCTTAAGTGCACAGCTCAGTGGATTTTTTTCATATGTATAAACCCATGTAACTACCACCAGTGAAGATACAGAACATTTCTATCACACTAGAAATTTCCTTTTTTCCCCTTTCCTGTGTATATCCCCTGCCCTCCATCCCCATTTAACACTCCATCCCCAATTAACTATGTGGATTTCAATCACCATAGACTAGTTTTACCTATTATTAACTCTATGTAAATAGAACTGTACAGTATGTATTCCCTTTTATCTGGCTTCCTTCACTCAACATTTTTTCTATGATAGTCATCCATTAGTAATGTATGAGAGAAATGCTGTTGCTTTACATCTTCACCAATAGTTGAGATTCTTAGTTTTTAAATTTAGACATTCTGGGAAGGATATGCTAGTACCCATTTGTGGTTTTTATTTGTTTTACTCTTATGTCTAAGAATAGTATAATAGTTGTTTAAATGCCCTGCCCATTTTTAAAATTATTTGGTTAATTGTCTTTTTCTTATGGATTTGCTTCCTTAGGTTCTGGATGTATGAGTAGATAGACTTCTTTCAGTCCATGACTTGCCTTTTTACTCTCTCAGGGGTTCCTTCAAAAGAAATTCTTAATTTTACTGAGTTCCAATTGAAAACATTATCTTGTGCCTTTTATGTTTGTGCGTGTGTGTGTAAACTTATATCTTTGCTAATCTAAGTAGTCTGATGTTCTGATTCTTTTGAGATGGTTATTTTGAAACACGAAGAATTAAGTACCTGTAAAAGTTTCACATAGATGTTATTCCTAATCAAAAGATTTATTTAAAGTATATCAGATCTTATTACTACTATTTCCAACCCTTTAATTTTCCCCCAGTTGGCTACATACTACTTTATTGAGAATCTGTCCTTTAGTTCCATTATCTAAAATTTTCTTGGTGTTTGGAGAAGAACATCTGTGACCAAGAGGGGTTCTGCCTCATTTTAATTATTTTCAGGACAGAAATAATAGGTCCATTGTGATTCCAACTCCAACTTCCTTTTAACTTATACAGAATAACAAGGGGCAAATTTTTCCCTAATCTGTGGAGGAGGGATCAAAGTAGATTGCTTGATAATGAAGTTTGAAATAGTTTATTTAAAGATATTATTCTCCCTTATAGCTTAACTGTCAGTGTTAATGGAGTATTGGGATTTAGATCACTATATTAATTTGGTAGGGCTACCATAACAAAATACTACAGACTGAGTGGCATAAATAACAGAAATTTATTTTCTCACAGTTCTAGAAGCTGAAGGTACAAGCCTAGGTATCAGCGGGTTTGATTCCTTCTGAGGCCTCCTTCCTAGGCTTGCAGATGACTTTCTTCTCATTGCATCCTCACAAGGTCTTTTGTCAGTGCTTGTGTACCCCCGGCATCTCTCTGTGTGTTCAAATGTTCTCTTATAAGGACATCAGTTAGATTGGATTAGGATCCATCCTAACAGCCTCGTCTTAATGATCAACTTAATCACTTTTAAAGACCCTATCTCTAAATATAGTCACAATTAAAGGTACCTGTGGTTAGGTCTTCAACATACAAATTTTGAAGGGGACACAGTTAAGCCCATAACAATCACTGTTGTGATTTTTAGAAGAGTATAATAAGGAAAAGTGCCACATTAGAAAGCAGAGGATATGTTCAACAATGTGCAAATATGCAATTGTCCTGGAAGCTGAAGGTTCAAGAAATGGAGTAGACATGGAAACCCCACAAAATATTACCCAGATGTACAAATGAGTAGACAGTTGTACAAATGAGTAGACAGTAGACTGAATAGAACAGTGCTGAGGAGATCCAGTTTAGGGCCACACACTGAGCTGAGAAGAATCATGAAGGAAGGTTTTCTGATTAAGAAGATTTGGTAGCTGATTGTGAAGGAAAAAAAGATCATGGATTTTCTGGAAGATGGAGGACATTATCTCAGAGAAGAAAGTTAAGCACTAGACCTAGGATGTCAGTCAGATACAGATGGGTGCAATATAAATGATAAGGGGTTATATTTACTTGATTCTTTTCAGGTCTTCCTTCATGGAACTCAGTTTGATGTATAAAATCCTGTCATTCAGATGAGAAACATTTATTAAAGCACCTGTTAAAATCAAATTCTCATGAGGTTTAAGCTCTTATTTCCTGAATGGGGAAACTAAATCCCCTTATTATTCCCTTTAATACCAGTCAAAATCTGTCACTGTGTTCTTACCAACATTTCCAAATCCTAGGACTCAGATATCTTGTAGAACATCTTTCATTCCCTATGGGCATGTCAGACCAATAGTCTAATGTAACAGTTCATATCCAAGATCAGTGGGAGAGAGAGAAGTGGAACAATAGCCAGCCCCCTCCTGGTAAGGCCCAGGATCCCACAGGTTGTCTCCTGTCTGCAGAAGTCCCAAGTGAGGTAGTCATTGGCCATATCCAAAGAGAAGAGCATTTGAGAACTGCTTACCTAATGAGCTACAGGTTAAAATTATATTAGACTATCCATGTTCATTGAAAATGGAGTTTTCTTTTAAAATCAGATTTAACTAGATTTAAAAATTTTTCTTCCCATAAAACTACGTATATGACTTAAAAGAAATCAAATAACACAGCAGAATATAAAGAAGAAAACAAAATCACCTGAAAAGCTCCCACCCTGAATTAACCATTGTTATCTTTATGGTGACTATTATTTTCAAAATCTCTCTGTGATGAAGAATTTGTAAAATTTTACATAATTGAGATCATATCATACCAGTTTATTGGCAACCTACTTTTGTCATTTAATGACATGTCATGGAATCCTTTTGATCTCAACATATTTAGATTTACATCATTATTTTTAATGGCTGCATGGTACTCCTTTGTGTGAATAAACCATCAGTTTTTAACACTGATCCCTTTTTGAAGGACCTTGAAATTGTTTCCAACTCTTTTGCTATCATAAGCAAGCTTTAATAAACATCATTGTGCATTGACCTTATTATTTTCTTTCAATAAATTCCTAGAATCTGGAGACCTTCTTAAAATGTCAGTTTATGGGTAAGATGTAAAATTTTCCTGAAAGAAGCCAGTACCCTCTTTTATTTTTAATTATTTTGTATAGAATATTTATGGCTTTTGGGGGATGGCTTTCCTGTTCACCTTCAAAGATTCTATAGTGCAACCTTTACTCTCAGATCTTTTAGGTTGCTCAGAAGAAAAGAACATGCATTACTGTTTATGTTTCTATGTTCAAGTCGCCATGGACTATTACTAATGGGTGAGGCTGGTAGAAACACATAGTAGTTCTGTGAAATGCAAGATTTCTGTGAGATGAGTGATTTTTGCATGAGCCTTAAAAAGATAGAATTTAGGTAAAGCATTTTAGGAATTAAAAACTAGAAGAATCAGCAAGGTATTTATAATGTGGTTGGCAATTGAGGGGGAAAAAAAGAAGGAAATTGTGGTTAAAACATTTTGGATCGAGATCTTTCCCTGTTGACTACTCTGAACACACTTATCTTCATTTTCCTTCTTGAGCTCTACCCCATCTAGGGAATGTCTTTCAATTCCTTGAACACAGCAAGCTCTCTCCTGTCTCTGCTTATGTTATTTCCTCTGCTCTGTTCCTGGACACCCCCACACTGCCCATTCCTTTTTCCCTAGAATACACAACCTTTACCTGACTAAGAAATGTCTCCCTCAAGTGTTCATCTTATGCTCAATTTTGGGAGTTATTCTCATTAAAAAGCTTCCCCTGAGTTGCCCAGGCTAAGTTAATCCCTTCTATTTGCATCCATGCTGCAACTAACAGTGTATTGATTTCATTAAATAACTTATTTAAATTATCTGTTTTGTCCCATTTAAGGTTGTGTCTGTCATATTCATCATTGATATCATTAGGGCCTAATCCAGTGCTTGGGAAAACGTGTGCACGGGTGAATGTTTTTAATGAACAAATGAATACTGAACAGATTGCAATTAGCAGAATAGTTTTGATGGAATGGATCCATACACGGTGATAGTTGGAAACTAGGTAGAGCTTCTATTGAAGAGAGTCTTAGAGGCAGAAAACAAAACAAAACAAAACAAAAACAACAGAACTTAAAAATAATATAATGTTAAAATTTTAATCTATAGACTCCTACAGAACTCTAGAATCGAAAACAAGAAATGTGGGGTGCCTGGGTGGCACAGTTGGTTAAGCAACCTGCTCTTGGTTTCTACTCTTGGTGGTGAGATTGAGCCTTGTGTCGGGCTCTGCACTCAGTGGGGAGTCTGCTTGAGATTCTCTCTCTCCCTCTCCCTCTGCCCCTCCCCCCTGCTCTCTCTTTCTAAAATGAAAAATAAGTAAATCTTAAAAAAATATAAAATGAGCAGAGGATCTGAAAAGACATTTTTCCAAAGAAGACATGAAGATGGCCAACAGGTAAATAAAAAGATGCTCAGCATCACTAATAATCAGGGAAATGCAAATCAGTTATCTCCTCACCTCACACCAGTCAGAATGGCTATTATTAAAAAGATAAGAAGTAACAAGTGTTGGCATGGATATGGAGAAGAGGGAACCCTCAGGTACTGTTGGTGAGAATATAAACTCATGCATTATAGAAAGCAGTATGGAGATTCCTCAAAAAATTAAAAATAGAACCACCATATGATCCAGCAATTCCCTCACTTCTGGGTACCTCTTCAAAGAAAATAAAAACACTAAAATAAAAAGATATATGCAGCCCTAGGTTCACCGCAGTATTATTTACAATAGTCAAAACATGGAAACAGCCTAAGTGTCCATTGATAAATGAATTTATGAAGATGTGGGGTATATGTGTGTGTGTATATATATAATAGAATACTACTCAGCCATAAAAGAGACAGAAATATTCCCATTTGTGACAACATGGATTGATCTTGAGGGTATTATGCCAAGTGAAGTAAGTCAGACAGAGAAAGGCAAATACCATGTGATTTCACTTACACGTAGAATCTAAAAAAACAAGACAAAACAAAACAAAGCCCAGACTCATAGATACAGAGAACAGAATGGTGGTTTCCATAGGGGCAAGATGGGAGTGGGTGAGGTGGGTAAAGGGGATCAAAAGTTGCAAATTTCTAGTTATAAAATAAAGTCATGGGGGTGTAATGTACAACATGAGGAATAGTGTCAGTAATACTGTATTAAGGTTATATGGTGACAGATGGCAATTAGATTTACTGTGGTGATCAGTTCACAACTAAGAGAATATCATATGTAAGTTATACTTCAATTTAAAAATTAAAAAAAAATAGGTAATTTAATTAAATCAGAGTGCCTGAGACCATATAAGTCCTATGAAGCACAGATGCAAGTGGTATCAACAATATTAGCCCTGAGTAATCTCAGAAATTCTTCCTCTGACTTATTAGGACAATGTTTCTCATGCTGTTTTCCTGCAACAAATAAATAGGTATTCTTTGAAAAGTATTCTGTGTCATAGTTACCTTTGGGCTCAACATCACATTCATCAGGGAAATACAAATCAAAACTACAAAGAGATATCACCTCACACCTGTCAGAATGGCTAAAATCAACAACGCAAGAAACAGCAGGCACTGGCGAGGATGCAGAGAAAGGGGAACCTCCTACACTGTTGGTGGGAATGCAAGCTGGTGCAGCCACTCTGGAAAACAGTATGGAGGTTCCTCAGAAAGTTAAAAATAGAACTACCCTATGACCCAGCAATTGCACTACTGGGTATTTACCCAAAGAATACAAAAATACTAATTCATAGGGATGCATGTACCCTGATGTTTATAGCAGCATTATCAACAATAGTCAAATTATGGAAAGATACCAGATGTCCATTGACTGTTGAATGGATAAAGAAGATGTGGTGTGTGTATGTATGCTCATATATATGTGTGTGTATATATGTGTGTGTGTGTGTATAATGGACTATTATTCAGCCATTAAAAAAAAGAATGAAATCTTGCCATTTGCGATGATTTGAGTGAAGCTAGAATGTATTATGCTAAGTGAAATAAGTCAGTCAGAGGAGGATAAATACCATATGATTTCACTCATATGTGGAATTTAGGAAACAAGACAAAATAAGCAAAGGGGAAAAAGAGAGGGAGGCAAACCGAGAAATAGACTCTTAACTATAGAGAACAAACTGATGGTTACCAGAGTGGAGATAAGTGGGGGGATGAGGGAAATAGGTGATGGGGATTAAGGAGCACACTTGTGATGAGCACCAGGTGATATATGTAAGTGTTGAATCACTATATTTGTACACCTGAAACTAGTATTATACTGTATGTTAACTAACTGGAATTAAAAAAAAAAAAAAGAAAACATGAGAGTAAAAACAGCTAAATAGCATTCTTTCCTTGTAGGAGTTCTTCAATCATCCAGTATGCTAATATATGTGAATTGGATATATGAATATCCAATAAGTAGATTTTATAGGCAATGTTTTCCAAAGTTAAATGTCATTGTGCACATCTATTCTGATAATTTGAAACTGTTTTCTCCAAAATGCCATTTTAAAAAAGGTTCTTCTAAGTTAACCATGATGTGGGAGACAGTCCTGTCTTTATAGTTTTCCTTTTCTTTTCACTTTATATTTTCCCAACAAATTACTGAGTTGCTTGCATTAACTTCATCTCCAAGTAGCCAGTCTGCAGCATGCCATTGGTCAACATGGATTTTGTAATAAAAGATAATTACAACATTTAATCAGACTTTGAAAACTTTTGGCATTTCTTGTTTTATTTTTTTTTTTAAGATTATTTGAGAGAGAGAGAGCATGAGCACAAGTGGGGGGAGGGGGAGAGGGAGAAACTTAAGCAGACTCCATGCTGATTGTGGAGCCCAACACAGGGCTTATTCTCACCACCCTGAGATCATGACCTGAGCAGAAACCAAGAGTAGGTCACTTAACTAACTGAGCCACCCAGGTGCCCCATCCTCTGTTCTTTTTAAAATCAGACTATTGGTGGGTTTTGTTTTTGTCGTTGTTGTTACTGAGTTGTGTGAGTTCTTTATATATTTTGGATATTAACCCTTTATTGCGTATATGAATTGCAAATATCTTTTCCTATTCAGTAGGTTACCTTTTCATTTTGTCAATGGTTTTCTTCACTGTATGGATGCTTTTTAGTTTACTGTAGTTCCTTTGGTTTATTTTGGCTTTTGTTGCCATGGCCTTTGGAATCAGATCCAAAAAACTTCACTAAAACCAATGTTGAAGAACTCACCCCCTATATTTTCTTCTAGGATTTTTATGGTTTCAGGTTTCACATTCAAGTCTTTTTATTTTTAAAGATTTTATTTATTTATTTGAGAGAGAAAGTGATTGAGAGCACAAGCCAGGGGAGAGACGGAGAGGGAGAAGCAAACTCCCCACTGAGCAGGTAGCTCAACTACGTGGGGCTGGTCATGACCTGAGCCCAGGCTTAACTGACTGAGCCACCCAGGTGCCCCTCAAATTCAAGTCTTCAATCCATTTTGAGTTTATGGTGTAAGATAATGGTCTAGTTTCAGTCTTTTTTATGTAGCTGACCATTTTTTCCAATACTACTTATTGAAGAGACTAGCCTTTCTTTGCTGCATATTCTTGCTTCTTTGTTATAAATTAATTGACCATATGTATAGGTTTATTCCTGGGCTCTTTATTCTGTTCCATAGATCTGTGTTCTGTTTTTATGCCAGTACCATACTGTTTGATTACTATAGCTTTGTGGTGTAATTTGAAATCAGGGAGCATACCTCTCTGGCTTTGTTCTTTTATCTCAAGATTGCTTTGGCTATTTGGGATTTTGTGGTACCATACAAATTTTAGAATTATATGTTCTAGTTCTATGAAAATGCCATTGGAATTTTGAAAGGAATTATATTGAATCCGTAGATTGCTTTGGGTAGTACGGACATTTTAACAATATTAATTCTTCCAACCCATGAGCACAGAATATCCTTCCATTTATTTGTGTTTTCTTCAATTTCTTTCATCAGTGACTTTTAGTTTTCAGGGTACAGGTCTTTCACCTCCTTGGTTAAATTTATTCCTAGGTATTTTATTCTTTTTATGTGATTTTAAATGGGATTTTTCTTGATTTCTCTTTCTGTTAGTTCATTATTAGTGTATAGAAATGCAATAGATTTTAAAGCACTTATTTTAAATTATTTAAAATATATCCCAGACTCACCAGTCTAAGACAAATTTATGGAGACAAAAGTCTAAAGTAAAGAAGACTAATGGTAAAATACATGTTTATCATTCTTAGGTATATGTGAGACCAAATAAACTGAGGTAAAAAGGTACCAACTAGTCTACCTTTAATAATGATACAGAAATCATTCAAGATTGGCATACTGTTTATAAACAGCTACAAGATTTGTGTGTGTGTGTTTTTTTTTAAGTGCCCCAAATGTGTTTTCCTAAGGAGGATAAATATTCCCACTGAACTCCTACTTATCCTTCTAATTTACTCATTTTTAAAATTGTATAAGTCAATGAATTTCAAATTGGCAGAGTTTGAATTAATGTGATTTAGATCATAGATCAAAGACTTAGCATTTTAAATGAAAATACATTTTCTATTGTACTTCTATGGCAGATTGGTGAAGTGTATAAAGCACCCTTCATATGAGTAAAGAACCCTAAGAATGATCTATTCCTTTCATTTTTAGACTTTTTTTGAGAAAAGATTTCTACTGTGAGCGAGTTTTTCATGTGTAAAGAAGCCTAATAAATAAGAGCAGAGACAAGTGGAGTATCTTCTTTTGAAGTGTGGGATCATCCTCATTAAGCAATGACCACAATGTAGGACACACAAAAGTTTTTGTTTTTTTTTTTTTAATTTGATATGCATACGTGTTAAGGGTAGAGACTACTGCATTTGCAAGGGTACATTACAGTGGTAGAGAATGTGTACCTGGGTTCAAATTACAGCTCTACCAGTTATTAATTCTGTAATCCTGGGCAAGTTTCTGTGTATAAAATCCTATGTATAAAATTACATCCTCTTTATGATTGTTGTAATATTTAAATGAGTTAATTAATATGAAATTCTAGCATAAGCTAGGTACACAGGAAGTGCTCAATACATGTTACTTATTATTACAAGATTATTATAACCTAATAGATCATTTAGTTCTAATTCTTTAATTTTCTTAGTGTTTTTCAACTGTTTCAGGAGGCACCTATCTTATTTACACCCAAGTTTCAGTGCTTAGTTACACATGTTGTACATTGCGGCCATTTAATATTGATTTGCTATTTATTAGTTGATGTATTATTATTCATTGATTAGTTGAATTATTAGTATTTACTGATTAACTAGTATTTAGCTGCTTATATCCCTAAAAATCTCTTTTCCTGGCTTTTTGCCAAGTCTCTATTTTCCAAGTACTAGGAAGAAATCCATCCCATCTTTTCATCTCTTATCTCCTCATGTCATCACTAATTTCCCTCTCCTAGCCCAAAAGGATTGTTCATTTCCCCCCACTGCTTCTTGTTTTGATTTTGTTTGAAAGGAAAGAAGAAAGCTTTTTTTACCACCTCTACCAAAATATACTGTCCAGTGAAGGGTAATCATTTAAAAAATGGACTTGGCACACAAACAGACCTAGGTTCATATTACCCACCTATTCCCTTACTAGCTCTGTCAGCTTGGGCAGGTTACTTCACCATGTGGAGCCACAGCTTCCTCATTTGTATAATGAGCATACTGCTAACTTAGTAGAATGGTAAGGTTGAGAAAATATATATGTCTAGGATGGAGGGAATCTGTAAATGTTGACTCTGATCATTATCATTTCTGTTTTATTATAACAATTCATCATTCAGTTTACAAATCAAAAACCACAATTTATTTCAATATTTAATTTTTAGTAAAACTGGAGTATGCTTAATCATCACACGTAATTTCAAGCTGGCAGAAGCTAACCTCAGAATTTTGTCCCATTTCAGCTGATGAAGCATTATTCAACTTCTTTTCTGTGTACCAAACCAGTAGGATATTAACTTTGAATTTTAAAAGATCTTATTTTAAAGATCCCAGTCATTGAAGATTTCCTTGTTTGTCAACATTTTAGGCAAAGATATTTTGAAGAGTATGAGGAATACAGGGCAACTTCTAGTATATATCATCTAATTTTTACTTCCAGTTAGAATCATATTTGAAATTTAATGCAGTGTAAATGAACAAACACAAATCTTATGTGAGTGTGTATATTTATACATCACATATCTCTCCTCCTCCCTAGCGAGACACATAAATCCTGCCAAAATTAGAGCAAAAGAAACCAGCCTTTGAGAAGCCAAGCGATTGACATGATACAAGTCAGGATCATTCAGTCAAAGACTCATTCACAAATGCATTTGCTGGAGGGGTCCCTGGGTGGCTCTGTCGGTTAAGCACCTGACTCTTGGTTTCAGCTCAGGTCATGATCTCACAGTCCTGAGATCAAGCCGCAGGTCAGGCTCCCCGCTCAGTGTGGAGTCTGGTTCAATGTGGAGTCTGTTTCAGATTCTTTCTCCCTCTCCCTTACCCTCTGTTCCTCCTTACTCCTACTCAAGCTTGGGAGCACACATGTCCTCTCTCTAAAATACATAAATAAATAAAATCTTCAAAACACACACACACACACACACACACACACACACACACACATCTGCTAGAGTGAAAGACCTTGGCTTTGGAGTATTACCATCCTGAATTCAAACCCTCTTTGCCAAACATTGGTTTTGTGACCATGGACAAATTTGTTAGCTTCTTTGATCATCATTATTATTTTCCCCCATGAGAATACTAGTACCTGCTTTGAGGTGGTTGTAAAGAACAAGGAAGGTATCATGCTTGCCATATAGTGATGACTATCCAATTGCTCATATACCTTTCCCCAAGGTCCCCCAGTATGTTCCAAGAGTGGGTAAAATAACAACAAAGGATGACTAAGAAACAGCTCCTATCCTCACAGACATCCCATTCTAACTCTGCTGGAAGAGTGGGCCAGTATTGATGCTCCATGTGGGGCTATAACCAGGCACTAATTTCACACAGTGAGGTTTGAAAGTTGATTTGCCTGGGTAATTCCTAGCTCTATCACCTATTAGCACTTAAGTTTAGGCAAGTTAGTTAACCCCTCTGATCTTCGGTTTTCTCACCTATAAAATAAAGCTAATAAGGATAAAGAAGTACTTTTTTTATGTTTTTTGGGTTTTTTTTTAAGATTTTATTATTTAGAGAGTACAGCCTGGGGGAGGGGCAGAGAGAGAGAGAGTGAAAATCTCAAGCAGACTCTGCACTGAGCATGGAGCCTGATGCAGGGCTCCATCTTATGACCCTGAGATCATGACCTGAGCTGAAATCAAGAGTCAGATGCTTAACTTAATCCAGGTGCTCCAATAGAAGTACTTCTTTCATACATTTATGTGCATAGTTTAAGGATTCAATGAAAGTTTGGTTATATTTACTATTTAATAATGATTCCTCAGAAAAACAGCAGGTATACTTGAGTCATTTTTTTAAAAAATTTCTTCCAGTTATCAGAAATTCTATGCGAGCTCATAGAGAAGTTAAATAAGCACAGACAGGAATGATCTTTATTATATTCCCTCTTACTCAGACACCCAGACAATGGTTCTCACTGAGCACCACATTGGGGGCACTGCAGTTAATATTAATAAGAAGGATGATGACCTCTTTGTAGCCTCAGAGAAAAGAAAAAGTCATCAGTTTTTAATGCTTCTCTCAAGGAGCCTACCATTGCCTTCTCTAAGTGCTCAGAACATTATCTTGCTATAGATATCTCCACCCTTGTAGCAGAGTCTACATTATTGTGGTATCTAATCATAACACAGTGAAATTCATATATTTTCCTCTAATTAATGTCATCATAAAGGGTGTGCTGTGATGAATATATGTAAATATCTCATGAATTTGACCATGCTTTCAGCTCTGAACTCTGGCTTCCAGGAGTCAGTGTGAACTAATTGAATAACAGAAAACTCATAATTTAGCTACTGTAAAGAAACTGAAAGTGTCCTATAAACTATGCAACTAGGTCAGGATACATGATTATCTTTAGAATAAAAATTGAAATAATTCTCCAGTTTCTTTGTGTCTTCTGAATATTAGCTGAAGATATGAAATTGGAAGAATGGACATGTACAAGTATGGAAATTAAAGACACATTTTAAGTGTAACTCCTTTGGTCCCCAATGTAACACACACTTCTTAGGTCCTTGGTGGGTGCTCCGTAATTGCTTGTTAACCCCAAGAAAAACACTGGAAGATCACAAAGGAAATAGGTAGGACTCCTCTGTGCTCTTTTTTTCAGTTTTATATTGCTATGTATCCTCAGGCAATGTCCTGGATTTCTCTCTCTGAGCTGAGAGGGTAACAGTCATGTCTCCTCACTCCCCTAAGGCCAGACCTTCATCAAGTCCCATTTAGAATGATGCAACTATGTTCTGCCTTGTCTGGTCTCTCCAAACCTGCACATATCTGCCAGACTAGTCTCCCTAGTACATGGCTTTCAGCATATTACACTCTTAAAAGGCCTCTGAAATGGTCTGAAATACTCTTGCCTGGTCAATAAAATTACAACCAAAGATTATAGTAATGAAGCATGGTGGTAATAGTTGTTCAAAGTAAGGAAAAACCCAACTTAAATTGACAAACAGGCAAACAGACTTTACTGGCTACCTCAATTGAAAAGTCTAGCCTGATCTTTGACTTCAAATGCTCTGGGCTGTTATGTTAGGAAGGCCTGGTTTCTTTTGATTTGTCATCTCTTGGCCCCACCTTCCTCAGTGGATTGGCTTCATTTGCAGACAGGTTTTGCCCTGGTGATTATGTAGATGGTGATTAGCTATCCTGAGCATGTTTTTGTCCAGAAGAAACATGCAAGTCTATTTTCTAATAATATCCACCAATGTCTTGAGTCCCTCTTACTGGACAGTTTTGGTCATATGATCATCCTGTGACCAGGGGAATAGAACTCACTAATAGGCTTGGAGCCAAATAGCACATACCAATCTTGGAGTTCCCTCAGAAGTAGTAGAGACTGAAAGTGCTGGATGGGGAGATCCCTTAATGATGAGTAATTATGGCCTAAAGTAGGGCGAATGGTGGCTAGGAGACACAACAGATGAGTATCAGGTGTAAGTACTATCAATTTAATCCTTTGTACTCATTGTTAATACAACTTTTAAACTGGAACTGTATGGAATGTGGAGATTTAGGTGGATATAAATATCAAACAATGCAAAGCATGTCACTTTCTATGAACTCTTTGTGAAAGAGGTTTAAAAATATATATTCTGAAAAAAAATAGAGGGGGGAAAGATGGTGGAGAAGTAGGGGACCCTATTTCAACTGGTCCCTGGGATTGAGCTGGATATCTACCAGACCACTCTGAGCACCCACGAAACCAGCCTGAGATGTAAGAAGATCTGGATCTCTACAAACAGAATATCGCAGGTGGTTGGTTTTGAGGTATGAAGCAGAGAGCCGTGATTCTGTGGGCAGATATCGGAAGATAAACGGCAGCGGGAGGGTGCCTGGCTATGGGGATCCTACACTGCCAGTGAGCAACAGCCTTGTGCACTGGGGACGGGGCACAGACTCGCAGACCGGTAGCGGCGGGGAAAGGACTTTAGGGCAGGCCCCAGGGCGGAAACCCGGAGCGGCAGGGTCGCGCCTGAGAACTGCAGCCCCCGGAAACCCGGAGCGGCGTGGTCGCGCATGCGAACTGCAAGTGGCTGGCGGTTTTAGAAGCACAAAGGGCAGAGACGTGCCCCGACCTGGAAGCAGGATTGGGAGCGCTGCGGAGGGGCGCACAACCCAGGCTGCTGCAGTTTATAGCAGCACGGACAGAAACAGAGACGGTGTGACTGGAGAGCTCACTGAAGAACAGACTGCGATCTCTCTGCTCTGAGGCAGAGGGTTGGAAACAGTCTCTTCTGCTTTGACTCAGGAAGAGATGCGGAAAGCCGCCAGGGAAAGCCGCCAGAGAACAAAAGCCCCCAAAACTGATTCCCGCTGAGCCCATCCCCCGCCACAGGGGGGCAGGGCAACTCCGCCCAAAAAGGGTTGCCTGAGTAACAGCACGGCAGGCCCCTCCCGCAGAAGACAGGCTGGGAAAACAAGAGGCCAGCAACCCTAAGGTCCCAAGGAAACAGGTGCATCTTGCTTGGGTTCTGCTCAATAATTTGGACTCTATACATTCCCTCAAACACCCATCAATAGAATGACTAGGAGGAGGAGCCCCCAAAATAGAAAAGACTCAGAGATTATGACTTATGCTGCAGATTTACAAATGGATGCAAATATAACCAAGATGTTGGAGATGGAATTCAGGCTAGCAATTGTGAAGACAATGGCTAGAATGGAGAAATCAATTAATGGCAACATAGAGTCTCTAAGGGCAGAAATGAAAGGTGAATTGGCAGAACTTAAAAATGCTATCAATGAGATCCAATCCAATCTAGATAATCTAACAGCTAGGGTAACAGGCAGAAGAGCAAATAAGCAACCTGGAAGACAATATAATAGATAAAAAGGAAAAGAGGAGGCCAGGGAAAAACAACTCAGAATCCATGAAACTAGAATCAGAGAAATAAGTGACACCATGAAGCATTCCAATGTCAGAATAATTGGAATCCCGGAGGGAGTGGAGAGAGAGAGAGGACTAGAAGATGTGTTTGAGCAAATCGTAGCTGGGAACTTCCCTAATCTGGGGAATGAAACAAACATTCACATCCTAGAGGCAGAGAGGACCCCTCCCAAGATCAAGGAAAACAGGCCAACACCCCAGCATGTAATAGTAAAACTTGCAAATCTTAGAACCAAGGAAACCATCTTAAGGGCAGTTAGGGGGAAGAGATTCCTTACGTACAGAGGGAGGAACATCAGAATAACGTCAGACCTATCCACAGAGACCTGGCAAGCCAGAAAGGCCTGGCAAGACATATTCAGGGTACTAAATGAGAAGAACATGCAGCCAAGAATACTTTATCTGGCAAGGCTTTCATTTAGAATGGATGGAGAGATGCAGAGCTTCCACGACCAGCAGAAACTGAAGGAATATGTGACCACTAAGCCGGCCCTGCCAGAAATATTAAGGAGGGTTCTATAAAAGGAGAAAGACCCCAAGAGTGATATACAACAGAAATTTACAGGGACAATCTATAAAAACAACGTCTTCACAGGCAACATGATGACAATTAATTCATATCTTTCAATAATCACTCTCAACGTGAATGGCCTAAATGCTCCCATAAAACGGCACAGGGTTGCTGATTGGATAAAAAGACAGGACCCATCCATATGCTGCCTACAAGAGACTCATTTTGAACCTAAAGATACATCCAGACTGAAAGTGAAGGGATGGAGATCCATCTTCCATGCCAGCGGACCTCAAAAGAAAGGTGGGGTAGCAATTCTTATATCAGACAAATTAGATTTTAAACTAAAGTCTGTAATTAGAGACACAGAAAGACACCATATCATTCTTTTTTTTTTTTTTTAAGATTTTATTTATTTATTTGACAGAGAGCGAGAGACAGCGAGAGAGGGAACACAAGCAGGGGGAGTAGGAGAGGGAAGCAGGCTTCCCGCCAAGCAGGGAGCCCGATGCGGGGCTCGATCCCAGGACCCTGAGATCATGACCCGAGCCGAAAGCAGACACTTAATGACTGAGCCACCCAGGCGCCCCGACACTATATCATTCTTAAAGGGTCTATCCAAAAAGAAGATCTAACAATTGTAAATATCTATGCCCCCAACATGGGAGCAGCCATCTACATAAGCCAACTGTTAACCAAAATAAAGAGTCATATTGATAACAATACGTTAATTGTAGGAGACCTCAATACTCCACTCTCAGCAATGGACAGATCATCTAAGCAGAAAATCAACAAGGAAACAAGAGCTTTGAATGATACATTGGACCAGATGGACCTCATAGATATTTACAGAACATTCCACCCAAAACAACAGAATACTCATTCTTCTCCAGTGCACATGGAACTTTCTCCAGAATAGACCACATACTGGGTCACAAATCAGGTCTCAACCAATACCAAAAGACTGAGATTATTCCCTGCATCTTCTCAGACCACAATGCTTTAAAACTGGAAATCAATCACAAGAAAAAATTTGGCAGAAATTCAAACACTTGGAAGCTAAAGACCACTCTGCTCAAGAATGTTTGGGTCAACCAGGAAATCAAAGAAGAACTTAAACAATTCATGGAAATCAATGAGAACGAAAACACATCAGTCCAAAACCTATGGGATACTGAAAAGGTGGTCCTAAGGGGGAAATACATAGCCATCCAAGCCTCACTCAAAAAAATAGAAAAATCCCGAATTCACCAACTAACTCTACACCTTAAAGAACTAGAGAAAAAGCAACAAATGATGCCTAAGCCACGCATTAGAAGATAAATAATTAAAATTAGAGCAGAAATCAATGAATTAGAAACCAGAAACACAGTAGATCAGATCAACAATCATCAGTTGGTGATTCTTTGAAAGAATTAATAAGATCGATAAACCACTGGCCAGACTTACCCAAAAGAAAAGAGAAAGGACCCAAATTAATAAAATTATGAATGAAAGGGGAGAGATCACAACTAACACCAAGGAAATAGAAACAATTATTAGAAATTATTATCAACAACCATATGCCAATAAACTGAGCAATCTGGATGAAATGGAGGCCTTCCTGGAAACCTATAAGCTGCCAAGACTGAAACAGGAAGAAATTGACAACCTGAATAGGCCAATAACCAGTAACGAGATTGAAGCAGTGATCAAAAACCTCCCAAAAAACAAGAGTCCAGAGCCTAATGGATTCCCTGGGGAATTCTACCAAACATTCAAAGAAGAAATAATACCTATTCTACTGAAGCTGTTTCAAAAAATAGAAACAGAAGGAAAACTTCCAAACTCATTCTATGAGGCCAGCATTACCTTAATCCCCAAACCAGGCAAAGACCCCATCAAAAAGGAGAATTTCAGACCGATATCCCTGATGAATATGGATTCCAAAATCCTCGACAAAATCCTACCTAATAGGATCCAACAATACATTAAAAGGATCATCCACCATGACCAAGTGGGATTTATCCCCGGGATGCAAGGGTGGTTCAACATTCGCAAACCAATCAATGTGATAGAACACATTAATAGGAGGGAGAAGAACCATATAGTCCTCTCAATTGATGCAGAAAAAGCATTTGACAAAATACAACATCCTTTCCTGATTAAAACTCTTCAGAGTCTAGGGATAGAGGGAACATTCCTCAAGCTCATAAAATCCATCTATGAAAAACCCACAGCGAATATCATCCTCAATGGGGAAAAGCTGAGAGCCTTTCCCTTAAGATCAGGAACACGTCAAGGATGCCCACTCTCGCCACTATTGTTCAACATAGTATTAGAAGTCCTAGCAACAGCAATCAGACAACAAAAAGAAATAAAAGGTATTCAAATTGGCAAAGAAGAAGTCAAACTCTCTCTTTTCGCAGATGACATGATACTTTATGTGGAAAACCCAAAAGACTCCACCCCCAAATTACTAGAACTCATCCAGCAATTCAGTAATGTGGCAGGATACAAAATCAATGCACAGAAATCAGTTGCTTTCTTATACACTAACAACGCAACTGTAGAAAGAGAAATTAGAGAAACGATTCCATTTACAATAGCACCAAAAACCATAAGATACCTCGGAATAAACCTAACCAAAGAGGTAAAAGATCTATACTCTAGGAACTATTAAACACTCATGAAAGAAATTGAAGAAGACACAAAAAGATGGAAAAATATTCCATGCTCATGGATTGGAAGAATAAACATTGTTAAAATGTCTATGCTACCCAGAGCCATCTATACCTTCAGTGCCATCCTGATCAAAATTCCAATGACATTTTTCAAAGTGCTGGAACAGACGATCCTAAAATTTGTATGGAATCAGAAAAGACCCCGAATCGCCAAGGAAATGTTGAAAAAGAAAAACAAAGCTGGGGGCATCATGTTGCCCGATTTCCAGCTATATTACAAAGCTGTGATCACCAAGACAGCATGGTACTGGCACAAAAACAGACATATAGACCAATGGAACAGAATAGAGAACCCAGATATGGACCCTCAACTCTATGGTCAAATAATCTTTGACAAAGCAGGAAAAAACATGCAATGGAAAAAAAGACAGTCTCTTCAATAAATGGTGCTGGGAAAATTGGACAGCCACATGCAGAAGAATGAAACTCGACCATTCTCTAACACCATACACAAAGATAAACTCAAAGTGGATGAAAGACCTCAATGTGAGACAGGAATCCATCTAAATCCTAGAGGAGAATGTAGGCAGTAACCTCTTTGACATCGCCCACAGCAACTTCTTTCAAGATATATCTCCAAAAGCTAGTGAAATAAAAGCAAAAATGAACTTTTGGGACTTCATCAAGATAAAAAGCTTCTGCACAGCAAAGGAAACAGTCAACAAAACAAAGAGGCAGCCCACAGAATGGGAGAAGATATTTGCAAATGACACTACACATAAAGGGCTGGTATCCAAGATCTATAAAGAACTTCTCAAACTCAACACCCAAAAAACAAATAATCAAGTCAAAAAGTGGGCAGAAGATGTGAAAAGACACTTCTCTGAAGAAGACATACAAATGGCTAATAGACACATGAAAAAATGTTCATCATCATTAGCCATCAGGGAAATCCAAATCAAAACCACATTGAGATACCACCTTACACCAGTTAGAATGGCAAAAATGGACAGGGAAAGAAACAACAAATGTTGGAGAGGCTATGGAGAAAGGGGAACCCTCTTACACTGTTGGTGGGAATGCAAGTTGGTACAGCCACTTTGGAAAACAGTGTGGAGGTTCCTCAAAAATTTAAAAATAGAGCTACCCTATGACCCAGCAATTGCACTCCTGGGTATTTACCCCAAAGACACAGATGTAGTGAAAAGAAGGGCCATATGCATCCCAATGTTCATAGCAGCAATGTCCACAATAGCCAAACTGTGGAAAGAGCCGAGATGCCCTTCAACAGATGAATGGATAGAGAAGATGTGGTCCATATATACAATGGAATATTACTCAGCCATCAGAAAGGATGAATACCCAACTTTTACATCAACATGGATGGGACTGGAGGAGATTATGCTAAGTGAAATAAGTCAAGCAGAGAAAGTCAATTATCATATGATTTCACTTATTTGTGGAGCATAAAGAATAGCATGGAGGACATTAGGAGAAGGAAGGGAAAAATGGGGGGGGGGGATTGGAGGGAGAGATGAACCATGAGAGACTATGGACTCTGAGAGACAAACAGGGTTTTAGAGGGGAGGGGGGAGGGGGGATTGGTTAGCCCGGGGAAGGGTATTAAGGAGGGCACGTACTGCATGGAGCACTGGGTGTTATACAAAAACAATGGATCGTGGATCACCACATCAAAAACCAATGATGTATTGTATGGTGACTAACATAACATAATAAAATTAAAAAAAAAAAAATATATATATATATATATAGGCTACTCAGAAAAAGATCCAAAAATTGCCTGAGAAGAAATTAGAAGAAACCACAAAGTATTCTCTGCCCACCTCCTCCTCCACCACCACCACCCCCTCAAAAAAAAAAAAAAAAAAGAAAAGACTGCAATTCTGATGTGTGATATTTTAGAAGTTAAATATGTTATTCAAAAAGGGTAGGAAAGGGTAAGGTGGGAGTGCAAGAAGATAACTTGTTTATCAATTAGTATGTAATTTGAGAAAATATATTTTTTTAAAGATTTTCTTTATTTATTTGACAGAGAGAGTGCAAGTAGGGCAGAGGGAGAGGGAGAAGCAGGCTCCCCGCCAAGTGGGGGTCAATCCCAGGACCCTGGGATCATGACCTGAGCCAAAAGCAGACGCTTAACAACTGAGCCACCCACGTGCCCGGAGAAAATATTTTTTAATATGAGATCTAAAGATTTTAAAAAAAGATCTAAAGATTTAATTTTTAAAGCATGTTTGAACTTCAAAAACATAAAGTAAATACAGCTTTTAATAGTTTCGCTAATTCTTGCCATTTTAGCCCAATAAGGCACATGCTTCCAGTTCCACACAGGAGTTGTAAGAGTGGGAAAAGAAAAGAAAAAGCAAACTTTATTCTAAGTTTCTAATGAGAACCAGTTCTTTCATACAAATGGAAGTGTCTGTGGATTCTCCTCTGCAGATTGGTGAGTTGGGCTGCACGTATTTCCCAATTGGTTATTAGTCTCTGAATACCACCCTCCCCACATTCTTTCTCCCTAAAATATATTTTGTTTGTGAAATTAATCATATCCCAATGACAGTATTGGTAATTTTAGAAGAAATTGTGATTTTTTAAAATCCCTGCCAGGTGAAAGTTGCCATCTTTAATTTTCAGTCAGCTTTCCTATCTTCTTTGTAGACGGCTATCTTGTTAGTATAACCTACATGAAGTAGACTATGCAGGGTTAGATATGAAAGTGTACAATATCCAGCAGACTCTGTTTGAAGTATTGCTTATGTGTGCCTGGAAATGTTTTTAAATCAAAGGAACAGAAAGCACCATAGAGGGAACACACTTTTTTCCCTGGAGCTTTGTGTTCCTGGAGATACTGCTTGGAAGCGAGACTTTTCCCTCCAAAATGCTGATTTCTTGACAGTGAATGAATAGTTCTTACCACTATTTGGAGAAAGTCAGGGAAAGAAAGAGACTGTGGGACAGTGGAACATGGTGTAGGCGGGGCTTGCCACAGTAACCAACATATCGGAGGGAGAGAAGGTGGGAGAGTGAGAGAGAGAAAGGGAGGGAGGCAGGGGAGGAAGTTGGGGAGAGAGAGAGAGGAGACAGAGAGGCAGAGAAAGTAAGAGAAAGAAAAGAAGGGAAAGTGGTAATTATCTACAAGATTAGAATGGAAACTGGCAACACCAATTAAGTAAAATAAAAGAATCATATGGTATAACACATGGACAGTGCAGCCTAGAACAGGGGTTGGCAAACAACAACATTCCATAGGCCAAATCTGACCAGTCACCTGTTTTTTGTATAGCTCATGAACTAAGAAGAGTTTTTAAATGTTTGAAAAATGTCAAAAGAAAAGTAATATTTTATGACATGTGACACGTATTATCTGAAATTTCAGTGTCCAGAAACAGAGTTTTATTGGAACACAGCCATGCTCTCTTATGTACATATGGTCTATGTTTTTCATGCTACAAAGGCAGAGTTGAGTAAATGTGACAGAGACCTATGAACAGCAAAGCCTGAAATACTTACTACCTGGCCTTATTTATTTAAAAAAAAAAAAAAATTGTCAACCTCTGGTCTAGAAGAAAGGGGACATTTACTAGACAAGAGAGGATAAAGCTAAAGATCTGGATATACTCCATACTCTACTGATAGTTTTAAAATTAACTCCTTGGTAAAATGATCTTGTTTACAAATAATTACCCATTGTTTAAATAACCAGTTAAAAAAAAGTCCCTGCCAGTTGTTTTATTGTTTTTCATAGAAATACAAGAATTGGGGGAGATAATGAATAGTGTCTGGGTTAGAATGGACAATACCTAATTTAGTCTAGCTTAAAGGTCTATCTTTCTGGTGGAGAAGATGAAATGAACTCCCTCAAGGGGACATTTTTCTACATTGTTTTCATCTTCTGAGCAGGAAACAGAACAGAAATGCTCTCCCTCTGTTTCTAAGTAAAATAGTCCAATTCCCTGAACTTTAGGCACCCTTCATCTTTTATGTCAAGGACCCCAGCTTGACATGGAAAGTACTTATGTTATGAGACATATGAAGTATGCCACATATGAAGTATGCATGAGCTTATGAAGTGTAGATTTTGGACAAAATCCCAGGTGTTAGGATATAAGCGAGCCAATTTTAGCTTTTAATAATGAAACATTACTTAGGTTTGAAAAGAGAAGCCCCAGATGTCATATCCATTAGCACTCTTGTTTACGACCAACAAGAGCCAATATTCACCGGAGTGAGGGCTTTAGCCTCTTTTTTTGTTTGTTTTTGTTTAATTACATAGGAAAGTTATAGACCTATTCCTCTTTGAAGTAAAGAGAAATGTAGACAAATAGATGTTGCATGTGTCTTTTTTCTTCAACACATACATTTTGAATGGTAGTTGAGGATACAACAGTTTTACCCAGCTGGACATTCTCAGAGTAGATACTTATATAAGTACTTCCTATTTCTTCTTTATTTATTTTTATAGGACCATCTAATTTTAGTATATGAAGACACATGAATAGACACTATTGCAGAACTGCTTGTTTTAGTCATTTCAGATTCTTATGGAATACTTCCTAATTACTAGTCAATTAAAGCTCCTGACCTCAAGGTTTTATACTCTATTTAGGAGGGACATGAACAAGTGACATAAAATTAGGAATCTAGAGGGAAATGTGGATGAATTTCTTTCTTTTATTTGGAGATTTGATAATGATTCATTATGCCTTATCATGTATAATTATAAGAGTAATGGAAATTCCTAGTAATATAGTATTAGAAATAATTATTGATAAAGTAATTTCATACATTATTCACCAATAAAAGGAGAGTCTATAAATGTGTTTCTTAGCAATTTATATTAAATTTTTAATAAATTTTGAGTCCCTTAAATGCATACAGAATTTTAAACTTAGAAATACTAAACAAGGGGCGCCTGGGTGGCTCAGTTGTTAAGCGTCTGCCTTTGGCTCAGGTTATGATTCCAGGGTCCTGGGATCCGGCCCCGCATCGGGTTCCCTGCTCAGTGGGAAGCCTGCTTCTCCCTCTCCCACGCCCCGTGCTTGTGTTCCATCTCTCTCTGTCAAACAAGTAAATAAAATCTTTAAAAAAAAAAAAAGAAAGAAATACTGAACAAATATATTATAATGCTTGATATAATTCAGTTATCACAAGTAATTATTGAAAAAATAAAGGTATAATAACTATCAAGTCATTATGTCATGGGAAGTAAAAATTTTAAGCTTGTAGTCATTAGGCATGTCCTCTAAAATGTGTGAATATTTGTTGTACTGATTTAAATATATCAATTTTTGACTTTGGGGTAAAACTATATAAAATTAGAAATTAGAAGGAACATTATGTTTTACTCATAGCACTGTGACCACATGGGTACCATCAGACAAAAGGGAAGAGCTATATGGCCAGGTAAACTCCATTTAAGCTACCAAATAAAACAGAATGAGTGCTGATAATTCAGTTATGATAGTATAAATCAGCATATTCTTCATGACTCTAAAAAAGAGAAAGAATATAGAATTATATATACAGGTATGTAACTCATATTCAACAAAACAAAAACAAAAACTCTCATTCTAAATCAGGTGTTGACAAACTATAGCCCAAGGACAAATCTGATCCACTTACTGTCATGTAAATGAAGTTTGATTGCAACACCGCCAGGCCCATTTCTTTGCAAATTGTATATGGCAGCTTTCATGTTAAAACAGCAGAATTGAGGACTAGTGGTAGAGATCATGGCCTGCAAAGCTTAAAATATTTCCTGTCTGGACGTTTACAGAAAAAAAAAAAATGTTATTCCTTGTCTATAGTATCCAGGAAGCTGTCTTTATTCTCTGTATGACTTCTATAGCAAAGGTTTAGCTCTCTGAATTCTTATTCAATATCAAAAATACTGATTTTACAATTTTGATTTCTTTTGGATCATCTGTAGTTATATTAGTAACTGTTTTGGTACCTATAGAAATATTGCTGAGAACTAACAAGGAAAATAAAACCAATAAATAATGAGCAAAGGATATAAAGAAGCAATTCACAAATGAGGATATCATAATAAGTCAAATTTGTGGAGAAATTCTCAACATCATTAACTATCAGAAGTTGTGAATTAAAACAAAAATGAACTGTCATTTTACATCCATCAGATAGGCAGAAGTTAGAAGGTTGATATTATCAAGTATTAGAGAGGATACTGCCAAACAGGAAGCTTAATCTCCCATCTTTTATGTGTTTGAGCAAATTCTAGATGGAATAAACTGGCAGGAACTGGTGAATGTAAGCCTCTATGTACTGCATATCTCAGAGATATACTTATGAGTACTTATCCCAGGAGGAAAAAAAAAAAAATGTCTCTCAGAGGTCCATGACAAGAGCTGTTCACAGGCCAGTGGTGAAGTGAGACACCTAAAATTAAAAAAAAAAAAAAAAAAAAAAAAAAAAAAAAAAATTCAAAACAACAGCCACAAAACACTAACCAAAAAGAGAGAGGGAATGAGAACCCAGTCAAAACACTCTAAAATAGATGTTCATGTGAGGGACTCATTGAAGCTCTCTCGGCTAATACCAACTAGGAAATGACATAATTTTATTTTCTTAGTATCCGTATTTTTTAAGGAACATTTGACTTTTGCCAAATTCCCAGTAACTTGAATTTTTATCCTATATGGAGAGGCCAGAATTCATTATAGCCTGTGACCCAGCTCTGCTCTGTTGTCATAAAAAGAATCCTGAAATGTAATCCTCTTGCGTCCCCCACCAAAAAAGTAAATTGCACATTAATGAAAGTTCTTCTGTGATAGAAAGCAAATCCAGTTTCATTGTTTACTCCCCTTTCTGATTGCCCATTTGAAACTGTTTAATTTTTCCTACAATCATTTTGTGATTCTTACAAATACCCTCTCAAAAGAGGGCTGGGGGTGTGTTTCTGTCAGAGGCTGTGATGACTTGGAGAAAAAAAAACATTTTCCTCCCTCATGTTTATTTACAATAAACTTTATAGGCATTTCCCAAGACAAGATGATCGTGAATGATCCTCTTCTCAGTGAATCTTTCCAGTTGGTTCACAAAGTAGCTGACATGCACAAATACACTCACATTCCCACTTGAATCAATATGCTCCATTTCACATAGGAAGAGGAGTGTCTTGTTCTAAGGCAGTGATTCAGTGGTCCATATTCCCTAGTTTCAAGGGCAGTCTGCCTCCAGTAACCTTTTTACTTCCTAATGATTACTTTACGTGTTGATATTCTTTAGGAGTGACCTTCCTGCCAGTTATGCGTGGTCAACTCTGCCTTATTCAGAATTTGCTGCAGAGCCAGCTCTAAAGTCATGACAGTTGGCTTTCTTGCATACATTTCCAGAAATAAGTATTATTGGTTTGACACTGTTCAGAAAGAACCAATATCTGTATGTGGTAAATTGTGGCAGCAAAAAGACACATGGTTAGTGAAGTATACTTATCTACCAAAATCCAAAGAAGCATTCTAGAGCTTTCAGGAACAGTTTGTGTTGATAGTACTAACTTTGGAAAATTAGGATGAAAATTTACTGGCTTTGTTTTTTTTTTTGTTTGTTTGTTTTCATTTTTATTTTTTGTTTATTTTTTAATTTGGGGGTACCTAAAAATATTTAAAGGAATGTTATCAGTCAACTTCTATGCTTACACTCTCTCTCTCTATACCACCTTTAAGAGTTGTGATTATACAGCTAATGAATGATATGACAATTAATAAAGCAGGAACAAAGTGATTATCATGCAACAGCTAACAAATTGAGAAGTTGTTGCATCTCATATTTTATTCCATTCTCTTGCTGTTTTATTTTAATATTGTTTCATTGGAAGTCACATCCATGCAATTGCAAATACAACTTGCCTGCATTTCTGAGTGGTTCCAAGGGGCATTTTTTACTTTTCTGTGTCTTGCAAACTTAAACATAGGCAACAAGGTTATCATTTCGTAACTGTTGAAATGCTGCCATTCATCTTCTGTGATGTAATTTTACATAGTCAGTCTGAACCGTAGCTGTGCATAACTGTTTCACTGATATTCTGTCAAATGTCACAAGCTTTCAAGTTCAGTACCTACACATTTATTGCATTGGAGCTGGAGATTACCTGAAAATCGTCTTGTCAGGTGCTTCATCCCATTAGGTATAAAGAATATATAGAAGGTAAGGGAGGGGCCCGTGCTGTTTTTATGTGTATGTTAAAAAGAATTTTCTGAAGACTAGCAGTGTTCCAAAATAATGATTGCAACTTAACGTCTTTTGGTAGCTCAATGTCTTGCATTTTTTGAGAAATGAATAAATGAATGAAATATATGAAAACGCTTTTCATCAGTCAGCCAAACATGGCTTAGCAATGACCTCACAGCCCTCATTGACCTTAGAGCCAAGCACTATGTAGGCGAATATAAAAAGAATATATACAAAAAGAAGGAGGAGCTGGAGGAGGAGGAGAAGGAGAGGAAGAAGAGGTAGAAGAAATTGTTGTAGTTGTTTCTGACGATGTATCATAATTCTTATGAACACAGATTTTGGGGTCAGACAGAGCGAGTTTTAAATCCTGAATATGCCACTTTCTTGTTATGTGGCCTGATTAAAATGAACGAACGAGCACCTTGTACTGAATTCGTATTTTGTGCCAGGAGCTGTTTAAGAGATTTACCCACATAAGCTTATTTAATCATTACAACAACTCTTATGTGATACGTGTTTTTAGTATTACTATTGTTATCATCCTCATTTTGTAAATGAGGAAAAAGGCAGAGAATATAGAAGTTGTTCAGCTAATAAGTAGCAAAGCTGGAACTGAATCTGGTCCTCACTCCTAATACCAATGTTTAACCACTGACTCTTTGTTAAAATGCTAGTTCTTAAGCAATTGAACTTTTCTATTTCACAAATACAGAAAAAGAGATTATTATACCTACCCCTATAGGCTTGATGTGAGAATTACATTAGATAAATCGTAAGAAACAAAATGTCCCCACAACTCCGAGGACTGTGGGTTCATTCTGATCAACAGTTCACATTTCCTGTGTTCTTGCCCTCACTGCTAACTCAGAGTCTCTCAACCTTCTACAAAGTCACCCTTCCTCCATTGGTATTTATGGGATTCTCCAGTTATGTTTCATAAGTCTTCATGTATCTTCCCATTCAGGTATACCTACACCCTCTTTCTTCCTCTTTGTTCTACCACTTCCTAATCAATGACCTATATTCATGGAAATCCTTGAGGAAAACCCCAAGTGAGTACAGCTGATGGCATCATCATGAGCACGCCACCAATTTTGCCAAGTGCATTGTCTCTAGAACTGCTCCTGTAGCCACCAGTCCTGTAGGAAACAGGAGTCCCTTCAAGCACGGTCAGCATCTCTACCATAGCTTGGCTTCCAACATGGTGTTTCAGGTTTAGGGCAGCCTGACAGCATTATCAGAAAGTCTTATGAAAACTGCCCCTTGAGATTTTTCTCCCTAACCCATTTTCTAACCCATTTAAGCCACATTGCTGGTGCTTAAAACCAATTCACGAATCTGGGCATGATGAAGATGTTTTTCCCTTCCCTTCAGTGGTTTCCTAGGATCTCTAGAGGATATACATATGCACAGACCTTCTCACTTAGCACTCAGGCAAAAAAACAAGAACCCCTAGGCAAATCAACACATGCAAATAGATTTTACAGATCCTTGAGGTACCAAATAGTCATCAGTAGACTTATTCAGATAAATCTAAATTATTTTTAAATTCAGCCAGACCAAAATATGCAAATACTTATAGTAAACATATTAAACATTCATTTTATCTATTTCCCTTAACCTAGAAAATAGATATTTTAAAGTTAGCTTTCCAACCATATATAAAGCCATTCATTCAGCAGTTTTCTTGTTTAAAACACAACCTACAAAGTTTACAGAAGGAATAGAGAAGGATAAGCCACAATCCCTGCAATCCAGAAGTTTATAATCTCTTTGAATAAAGGAGACACACATACTAGGAACACTAAAGTAGTTAAGTAAATAAATGTGCAGATGTTAAAATTCATTCATAAATTCAGTCACCGAATATGTATTGAGTGTCTACCATGTACCAGCACTGTATTAAGAATAAGAAGTACTGTGATGGATAAAACAGATGTACTCTCAGTCCTTATGGAGCCTATATTATAATAGTGGAAGAAATTTTAAAAAAAATACATAACAAGAAAAAGAAAGATTGTCGAAACCACTATGCAGGAAATAAGAGTACAGACTAGGAAAGTAGGATTTCAGAGAAGGAGGTTGTGTTACTTTTCTAGGGCTGCCATAAGAAAATACCACAGAGTTGGTGGTTTAAACAACAGACATTTATTTCCTATAGTTCTGGAGGGTAGAAATCCAAGATCAGGGTATTCTCAGGGTTGATCCATCTGAAGGCTCTCTCCTTGAATTGTTGATGGGGTCTTTCCTGTTTGTGTCCCATTTTTTCCTCTTTTTCTAAGGATACCAGTTATATTGGATTAAGGCTCATCCTAATAACCTCATTCTAATTCATTTACCTCTTTAAATATAGCCAAAATCTATGTAAAAAAAAAAAAGTCATATTCTGAGGTACTAGAAAATTAGTACTTCAGCAGATGAATTTGGGGATGGGGGATACAATTCAGCCCATAATAGACATCATCAGTATTATGTCTTGCAGGGTACCCTAGCACTGGTCCAAGACTAGTTGGAATGGAATCATCTGAGGAAAAAAAATAAATAAAACAATCTGGACCCTACTCCTAAAGCGGTTGGATCACAAAACAGTGATATTATTAAGCTTTCTGGATGTTTTTGATATGGATTCAGGTTTGGGAACTCCTAATAGAAAGATTGAGTAGTCAAGAATAGTTGGAAAGACATATACACGGTCAGTCTTGAGTTAAACACCAAAGAGTGGAGTAAATTTGGATAGCAGCAGTTCTCAAACTTTTTGGTCTTACAACCTCTTGGAAGATGGCTAAGAGCTTATATGTATCTCAGTTTTATCTATCAATATTTGTCTTATTAGAGTTTAAAATTAAGACATTTGAAGAATAATATATAAAAATAAACTATTATATGTGGACATAAGTAACATTTTTTATCACAATGTTTTCTACAACAAAAAATTAGCAAAAGGATGTCACTATTTGACATTTCTGCAATTCTTTTAATATGTGGCTCAATATAAGATACCTGGATTCTCATATCAGCTTCTGCATTCAGTCTGTTGTGATATCATTTGTCATGCAGCCTCCAGAAAACTTCACTGTACATTTATGAGAGAATGGGAGTGAAAAAGGATAATAATGTCTTAATAACATTATTAAAATAGTTTTGATCTCACAGACCCCAGAATGCATCTTGGGTATTTCCAGGAGTGGCTTGGAGCACACTTTGTAAATCACTGATGTCGATTAGAAGTGAATATTTTGTGCTTTTGTTAGATGAGCTATGTGAGAAAATACTTCCTAACAGAATGGCTATGACCTATTTAAGGATAACATGGTTATCTTGGCAAGAATATAGTGGAGAGTTTGCTTCCTTTGGACCAGATTGTTCCCCTTGTGCCAGATTGTTGCTCTTGAACATGATTCTCCACTCATAAATGGAATTGTCCCTGTTTTGGAGGGGCTTGTGCTTGTCTTCCTCATATAGCTACTGTCTTTTACCCCAGTTGCTTTTTGTTGTTTTCTTCCTAATTATTAATTTTGGCAGGCAACATAGCCTAATGATTAAGAACAGGGACCAGCAAATTCTGTAAAGAAAGATTGTCAACACTTTAGGCTTTGTAGTCAATGTGATCTCTGTGGTGGTAACTCAATGCTGCTGTGGTAGCACGAAAGCAGCCACAGAAAAATCTAAACAAAGGAGTGTGGCTTTGTTCCAATAAACTTTACTTATGGACACTGAAATTTGAATTTCATATAATTTCAAGTGTCATGAAATGATATATATATATTTTCCAATTTAAAATGTAAAAACTTTTCTTAACACTGGCTATACAAAGTAGGCAGTGGGCCAGAATTGGCTCTTGGGGCTATTATGGTTTGCCTCACAGTTAGGAATGAGTGATCACTTTCAACACAACCCCTCTAAAGCTTCTCTTTCCCTCTTTGCAAAGTGGTGATAATAACTTCTTCATGAGGTGTCCTTAGTTTAATATGCACAAAGGATTAATCAGAATGCCTGGACCATGCTAGTTTTTGTTTTTATCAACTGGTGTAACAACATTCTAAGTTAATGATTTTGAGCTGAGTCTTATCATGAGCTTACTTTTTGAACTTGTAGTGAAAGATGATATAGTTTGTTACAGGAGAAAGACCTAAACTAGTTGTTGTAAATTTGGGCAAGGCATTTTTCTTTCTGGATCTCATTTTCTTCACCTTTAAAATGAAGTTGGTGGAAGGCCAGTCTGCTCTAAAATTCTAAAGGCTTTGAACCCAGAAATGCTAATTGGCTTACTTGTGTCTTTATTTTCCCATCAAAAATGAGAGTAAAACAATATGGCTCTTCCTTTGGGAAATATATGAATTTTTTAATATCCTCTAGAGAAAGAAAGTTCAACACTTCAGGTCATTTTAATTAACTGACAAATACAAGGCCCCATGAGACCATGGATACTTGTTGACTCTTCCATTTTTAGTTGTTTACCCATGCTGGTTACAAATTTCAGTGGTCTAAATTGAGTTTCATGTTTGGCTGAATAGAACATATATATTTTATTTATTTCTTTTATCTTATTTATTTTCTCTCAGCATAAAATAATTCAGTCTGTGTTGAAATAGATTTCTGGAACAAAGAACTTCCACTTCTGTTATTTAAGCATCTTTAGTAGGAACAGGGACCCAATCCTAAATGGGAATTTATTGTGTGGGTGTACTTGGAGGGTTCCTGTAACTCCAAAGCTTATACTTTCTGAGGATCTAGTTCATCACATCTTGATTTTGGCATAGTGTCTGATGAATTTTTCTCTCACAACCAACCAGTACCTATATATTATTCAGATCAAATCTTAAAAAAGTCATTTGTACTGGTTTAGACACTATTAGGTAGAGACCTTTACACAAGGCCATACCATGGGGCCTTGTTCAATATTTATTTGGTACCTGTAATATGCAAGGTTCTCCATTAGGCACTGAAAATGTAACATTGGACAAAGCAGTAAGACCCTGCTCCATGAAGAGAGGAGAAGGAAAAAATGAAAAAGTGATAAGTACTAGAGAGAAAATAGTTTGGGGACTTTTTTAGATAGGTTGGTCAGTGCAGGTGTCTAGGGGAAGAAAAATCTGAACCAAGACCTGCAATATATGAAAGAGCTAAATATGATGATAGAAGCAAACACGTATGGTGCTGCCCTGTGTAGGCATTGCTCTAAATGCATTACATATATCTACTCACGTAATCCTTAAAGTCACCTTGTGAGGTAGGTAGTATTATTAGTTAGTTTTATAAGATAGGAATCTGAAACACATAGAGATTAAGTAATTTGTTCAAGGTCAGAGTTTGTAAATGTCAGAAGCAGAATTTGAACCTAAATCTTAGCCTTTAATCAAAACATGATAATGTCCCTGAGAAAACAGCATTATAAGCAGAAAGAACAGGTAAATGTAAGGTCTGTTTTTTTGAGGCAGTCTTGCTGGGGCACAGGTAATGGCCTGATTATTGCTTCCTTGAGCTAGAGATTGTTGGTGAGGGAGTTTCATTAAGAAGAGGAAGCTGGCTGGACTGTCATCATAACCAGCAGGTCAGCGTGGTCAACCCACTCAATCAATAAACTTTTTATAAGTTAAAAAAAAAGATAAAAATTAGGGACTGATATACCAGCACACTGAAAAATGATGTATTAGTGCAAACTATTATTTTTAATTATCCTCAGAAAACCTGGTTTGACCATTTTTGTTCAAACAAATTTGACCATTTGAATATAGACTTAGATATGATGATGTTTTCTGTTAGCTTATTGATTTTAGTATGTTGTTATCTTTACTATGTTATTCATTGTACTGTACTTGCTTCTAGAATGTGGTATTCTTTTCCTGCCTTTAGTTTATATTATAGGTAACTAAACCACAGAGGTTCTATTAGCCAAACCAACACAAGAACCAAAGATATCCTAGAATCTGTGTGTGTTGAAGATGTTTGAATCATTGCAGTGTCAGAACAATTGCATGACAGACAACCTTTTGAAATGTCTTAAGTGTTACTGGAAGGCATAGCAGGAACTCCATTCTTCTGTGATCATGGATGCACACCAGTTTAATAAGAATACCAAGCATACATTAAATAAAAGAGACATACAATAGAAGATAAGACAATTAATTAATTTAAATATCTATTTTGAAAACAGCAATTAATGATGAAAAGAAAAAAATGAAATATTTAATTTCTGAGTTTTTTCCTCCAACTGGTTATAAACCATCTATTAACCATGGGAGTTCTTCCACTGAAAAATCAGTGTTGTTTTTATTTTATTTTTATTTATTTTATTTATTTACTTTAAAATATTTTATTTATTTATTTGACAGAGAGACAGCAAGAGAGGGAACACAAGCAGGGGGAGTGTGAGAGGGAGAAGCAGGCTTCCTGCTGAGCAGGGAGCCAGATGCTGGGCTAGATCCCAGGACCCTCGGATCCTGGCCAGAGCTGAAGGCAGACGCTTAACAACAGAGCCACCCAGGTGCCCCTCAGTGTTGTTTTTATATACAGGACTGAATTTTAATTTATTGGCAGAGAAATTTCACCTTCTTAACTCAAATTAGGTCATTATATGACATGACATGGAGAGAATAATTTAAATAACTTGTTGCTTTCCTATATTTCACCTTTCTTATTTATGTGTGTATATATATATAAATACATAAGTGTGTGTGTATATATATATATACACACACACACACACACACATATATACCTCATACATTCATCTCAGTATTTATAGAGCAAAACAAGGTATGAGGCATTCTACCAGGCATATGAGTCATTGAAACTTCAGAATATGCTATAATGCAGCACATATAGGGCTCATACATAAACAACTATAGTACAATGATAATAATGGCATTGATGATACTAACATTTATGGTGCACTTACGGTGTGCTAGATATAATGTCAAATGTATTATATGTACTCTCTAATCCTCAGAATATGGTTTTAAGGTAGTTAATAATTCTGAAGAAGTTGAAGCTCCTAGAGGGTAAGTAGCTTGCTCACAGAGCTAATAGGTAGCAAAATCAGGATTTGAACGTATTTGTCAGACTCTGAAGAAAATGCCTATTCTGTTATGACATTTCCCTGTGTGTTCTACAGGATGTTATTAAAAATAGTGAATGAAATGTTTAGAAGGTCAAATCAATTTGGGAACATTGGGATAAACTGTTTTAAACAGGTTTATTAACTGAAGGGCTTCTTAGAGCCTTTAATATGCTAATATGCAAAGTAGAACTCCAAAAAGATGTCATAGGATAGATATTGGCCATGAATATTTAATTGCTGAACCCAAATCCATACCCAATACACACACAGAGTGTGGTGTAAGAGTATCATTCCTCGAATACACTTTTGACAGGCCTATTACACCCACTATTTTAATTTTTTAAAAGGAAAGAAGAGACATAAGAAACATTAGAGAGATGAAATATAATGGATAAATGACCTTACAGACAAAAGTAAATTCTAAATTTTCAACTCCCCACTGAGAAAATACATAAATTTAAGAGTGAAAATGAGAGTATGGAAATATGAAGAAAGGCTAGGAATAGACATGAAGAAAGCAGTGTAATAATAGAAGAACAAAGATGTGGATACCATCTCAGCTGGGAGATCAAGCTGAATGCCTCCTCAGCTGGAGGAGTCAAAGAGTACAGAGAGAAAAGAGAAAATCAATAGCATTGGGGAATGAATATACATTGAAAACTGTTGTGGATATGGCAAGGATGACTCTGAAAGGAAAAATGCCATCAAATCAAAACTTTCAGATAATGTTTTGTTGTTGTTGTTATTTTTAAGTTATGAGGGCTGAAATCCTCTTTGGTAGGATTAAGAAAAGAGAAGGTAGAAAAGAGAAGAATTTTTCCCTCTTACATTGGCAGATAGCTTAGTAAGCAATAGCAGTGTTAAGAGCAACTTTATTAAAAAAAAAAGGAAGATCTGAGTAGTTTTGAAGGCAGAAACCAAGGACATAGTCAAGTAGTGAAGGTGGATATAAAGAATAATTAAGACCAACATTTCAGATGAGATTTCAGAGCTTGAGAATCAAAGATGTGGGTAGGTCTTGTTGGATTTGAGGCCAATAAAACTTTTCTGAGCTCACACACACACACACACACACACAAAGTGGATATGAGAAACCATGAAGAAGTAAGAAGAAAAATTGAGTGAGTTCTTTCACTCACCTTATCCAGTGGATAGAAGTCAACTAACTTATGCAAGGAGGAAATACAGGTATCAGATTGCTAATTTGAGGACAGTGAAAAGATTTTTTAAAAAATAATGGAAATATTACTTACAATTAAAAAATCAGTTTTGTCAAACTTTGTAAAATGGCTTGTAATTTGACCATCGTGTGTGTGTGTGTGTATGCATTTTGACATGTATAAATTTCATATACTTTAATATATTGATATAAATGTCTCATAGATGTGGCCCAACTGAGGCCGAATAGCATGAATTTGCACTCCACACATATTCTCTGTAATTATTTGAGGACAAAACAGTGAACAAGAGCAGAAAAAAGAAACCAGGAAACAAGTCTAACAGGAGGACAAATCCAAATATTAAGGATTAAATAATGTTATGCTAATGAAGGCCTTCAAATAATTGATCAATTAGTAATGAGGTATTTGAAGCCAGAGATGGGCTACCTTGAAGGATAAGGACACAGGTAAAGAAAGGAGGTTTGAAGAAAAGAAGTAAAATTTAGAAATTAATCTCAAAATGAAATAGTTTTTTAAAATCATAAATTACATCATTAGTTTTTGATGTAGTGCACATCAAAAACTAATGATATAATGTATGTTGATTAACATAACATAATAAAAAAAAACATTAACTGAAAAAAAATAAATAAAAATAATAGTGTAACTTAGTTGTGGTTTCCTGAGCAAAGAATAACACTGTCCATAGTCCTAAAACATCAGTGAATTTTCAGGCAAGGTTGTTCTTCCCTATACCATGGAGGGTACAGAGATCTGGAGTGGGAAGAGGGAAAAAGCAATGGTGGGGGCCGGGGGGGGAAGAAAGAGAGAGAGAGAGAGATTGAGATAAATAAGAGGAAATAAACTGTCAAAGACTACTATTATAGATATTAATATATTATTATTAAGGAATTTTTAGGGAGAAGGGAGACATTTTACCTCATTTTCCCAGGAGAGAAACATGATAAGGGGAGGGCATACAGGTAGCATTACCTTCATGCAATCAATGTTCTAGCTACCCTCACCCCACCTTCTGCTACACTGTAGTTAAGATTCTGAGCTCAAATTCAGACCTTGGTATTTGTTCCTGGAAGAGAAAGGAATTGGAATACATGTATATTATGAATTTTGAGAGACTGTGAGGCCAGTGTTAGAAGAGTAGATTTTTGGTTCAAGAGGGAGATGCTGGTGATGAGAAAGGTGCATTCTACTACTCTTTGTCTCGTGAATCAAAAGAAAAGAGAGAAGGGGAGTCCAGCAATGATTGTTCCAAAGAAAATTATATTAGAATTTGGTTTCACTTAATATAAAAGGGGATAACTTTTTAAAGGTTCATAATGTAGTGAAATACTCTCAAGGGGAAATTAGAAATGGTTAGTATTAGTTTTCTATTTTCTACTGTAACAAGTTACCACAAACATAGTGGCTTACAGTATATTTTATTGTCTAACAGTTCTGTAGGTGAGAAGTCCCAGTGTGGGTCTCACTTGGATAAAATCAGGTGTTGACAAGGCTGCTTTCCTTTCTGGAGTCTCTAGAGGGTAGAGCCTTGCCTTTCCCATATTCTAGAGCCTGTTGACATCTCTTGGTTTGTGGTCTTCTTCCTCCATCTTCAAAGTCAGCAATGTTGTATTTCTCTTACTTTCTTTTACTGAGACATCTCCCTGTGACTCTCTTTTCTGCTTTCCTCTTCTACTTTTGAGGACTTCTGTGATTACATTGGCCCCACGTGGGTAATCCTGAATAATCTCCTTATCTGAAGGTCAGCTGATTAAGACCCTTAGTTCCATGTGCAACCTTAGTTCCTTTTTGCCATGTAACCTAGCATTTTCAGTTTCTAGGGACATAGTTGGGGATTTAGGACATGGGCATCTTTGGAGTCAGGCATTATTCTGTCTGCCACAGAGTAGGAAAAAAGACATGCTCATATCCTAATTCAGCTCCTGTGGGAAGCTTTCCATGATTCCACCTTGTAGATATACTCTGCTCCTTTATGAGAATAAAATGAGAACAGGCATGTGAAGTGGTTAGAACAGTGTTTGGCTCTTGGGAAACTGCTGGGGATTTTTCATTTTCTTCCTCATGCAAGGAAATAGTGCACAGAGACAGATATTAAGCCTAGGTCTGCCTGGCCCCAAACCCATGCACATAGGCATTATAAACTGACAAGGTGCAGTCTTAAGTAGCAGAAATCATATACTGATGTTCTACTGTTATATTTCATAATAAAAGATGGAAAAAGTACCAGGGTTTATGGAGAGGCTGATTAAATTCATTTTGTATCAGATATCTGTAGAATACCTACACAGTACCAGGCCTTGTTGTAGGCACTGGGGGAAATGGCAGTAAACAAGACAGACAAATTTCAAGCTTTTAGGGAATGTATATTCTGTTTGGATTTGGGGGGGGGGCGAGGGGAAGATTTGGGGTATTCAGCAATGCAAGTATAAACATAATATACTTTGGGGATTAAGAGGCAGTGTGGTAGGTAGAATAATGTCTTTCCCTTTAAAAAAAAAAAAAAAAAAAAAACAAAGTCCATATCCTAATCCTCAGAACCTATGAATGTGTTCCTTTACACAGCAAAAGCAACTTTGCAGATGTTTTTAAGTAAAGGACTTTGAGATAGGGAGATTATTCTGGGTTTTCTGGGTTGGCCCAATGTTATCACATAGTCTTTAAAAATGGAAGATGGGGGCAGAAGAGGAAGTCATAGTGATGTGATGTGACAAGGACTCAACCCACTCCCACTGTTGCTGTCTTTGAAGATGGAGGAAGGAAACTATCAGCCAAGGAGTGTGGGCAGCCTTAGGAACTGTAAAAGATAAGGAAATGCATTCTTCCCCTGGAATCTCTAATACCATGATTTTAGCCCACTGAGAACTGTGTCAGATTTCTGACCTCCAGAACTGTAAGATAATGAATCTTGTTTTAAACCACTACATCTGACATAATTTGTTACAGCAACGATAGTTAAGACAGGCAGTGAGAGAAAAAAAAAAAAAAAAAGGCAGTGAGAGGTATAACAAGGATTACACTGACAAGCATCTTCCCTGAGATACTCTGTATGCCCAAGAACACCTTTTTCTCCTGAAACAATTAATAATATTTTTGTCATAAGTAGTAAACCACACTGAGCTAGACAGAACAGAGAGAGTTCTATATAAGGGTACAGTGATATCTCACAACACCAAAGGAAATCAGTGTTGCCAATCCCTTAAAATAGGTCCAGAACCATGAGCAGGAAGACTGTCTAGACTTTTCCCTTTACATTTCCTTTCTCTTCCTCTCTAAATATCTCTCTAAACTGGCTCCCTTATTCTCTTCAGTCTGCCTGATTGAATATAATTGTTGGCAGATCGGAGTTATGTGCTACAAGTCCAGTCACCCAAAGGCAGAATCTCAATGGAAACTTCTAATTTCTCCTTCCCATCCTTATTTTTAGTAAAGAAATTCTCATTGTTCCAGCTTGGGTTAGGTACCTTCTCTGGACCCAGAGTTTACAAGGGGAGAAGATTCCAGTTATTCAAAGCTCACAGTCTAATAGAAGAGTAAGGATAGGTAATAAACAACTGTCACAAGGTCTGAATACATCAGCATAATAATGAAGTGACAAAACACACAGAGAGTTTTGGAGGTAAGCTTGAGAATCAGGGGTCAAGTTAAAATCCAGCTGGGAAGACTAGATGTATTCCTGGGATAAGCTGGCTTTTAAGCAGTTTCATAAATAGTCTGTGGTTAATAGGAATGAGCAAGATAGAACCTGAAATTAATTAAAATGCTCCTCTTTGGTTCAAAGCCTACAAATATTATGCAAAGCAACTTACTACTATGTGGATCGCCAAAGCATAGACATAGCATTTGCTTCCCAAGGTGATATGGTTCCTGCAAAACTAAAACTCTGTAATGATTTCTATCATCTCTTCTCTTCTCTTTCTTCAACAATTGTCTGGTCTCTTAGAAGAGAAAGCTGTACTATGTACTATGCCAGGAAAAATATGAGAAAAGCACCTTGAATATCGAGTGTCAATGGGAAATCCCGGAGGAAAAGAATTTCCATCACAAAGTGTTCCCTTGTCATGGAGTCTTTGAAGTAGGTCACTGGACTGCACATACTACATCCCCCTTGCTTTGTTTCTTTTTTTAAATTAATCATTTGAATATGTTGGGGCTTCAAATGTTTACTGGGTGATTATAAACACATTGAAGTACTGAAGGAAAGCTCCCAGGACGCCGTATTCACCCTCATCAGTGTTTTAGATTTTATTTTGACACATCATCAATTGGAATTTTTTTTTTAAAGATTTTATTTATTTGAGAGAGAGAGAGAGAGAGCACATGAGAGGTGGGAGGGTCGGAGGGAGAAGCAGACTCCCTGCTAAGCAGGGATCCCCATGCGGGACTCGATCCTGAGACTCCAGGATCATGACCTGAGCTGAAGGCAGTTGCTTAACCAACTGAGCCACCCAGGCACCCCATCAACTGGAATTTTTAATTCAGACTATTTTTAAATGTTACAGCAATTTTGCATAGTATATTATCTAAGTTCCAAGTCTTTTGATAAGGGTAATTAAACATGCCAAGTTTGTTGCTACAGCCCTGAGTCTTCAGTCACTCATCCACTGGTTATGTTCCTATATTCCATTTACGGCTTTCTATGTATTATTTGTATAGTGTTTGAGAAATGTATTCACTTTTAATTCCTTGGAAGCTTAGCTCTAAACCTAGAGAAAAAGGACCCAATCTCTTACAACCTACGTAGGTGAAATTCCCAAAGACATATCATGCTTCTGAGGCATTTTTTAAAAAAATGTTTATCTTCTAAAGAAAAGACTCCATCTTTTAGGACTCAGGTATTGATTATATCACTCCTTTTGACATAATCCTTTACTCCTTATGCAGACAAAAACACCATTGATTTTTATAAACTAGTGACATTTTTTTCCCCATCACTAGAAGTTTTGTTTGGAAAAAGAAGAATGGAAGCCAGTCCAGAGTAATCTATCTTTCTACATAAGTATTTCTGTGCCACTTATCACAGCAGTACCTGGGCACTCAAAAGCACCATTAGACTAAAACACATACACTGGAGGAGAAAAAAAAAAAAAAACACTAGAAGCTAAGAAAACAGAAAGTTTAAAACATTGAGAGAAATAGAAAAAAATGTTCTTTGTTCGTGGGCAACCAATAGGACTTGAAGGAAATTTTCAGGAGCAATTAAAAAAAATATATCCTTTCTCCAAGTCTGTTTATTTATTTAAAAGCTTCTAAAGGACTAGTCTAGGCCTTTGATTCAGATACAAAATACCATTGAGATTTGCTGTGGTAAATCAAGGATGGGATATGACACTTATTCTAGCACTCCGGATATAAGACAAAAAAGAAAGCAAAAAAAAAAAAAAAAAAAAAAAAATATATATATATATAAATAAATATATATATATATATAAATAACTGAGGTACCAGTTGACCCCAAGAATGTTTTGAATTCTCCAGTAGGACAGTCCTTTTTCACTGGGATACTCAAATGGACCTGATGCTTGTCCAGTGAAATATGCAGAATGTGAGATACATTTAGGAAATGAATTGTTGGATGGTGAAACTTGCCAAGCTAACTAATTTAAAGAGAAAGGGACTGATGTCATAAATTACATTCCAAACTGACTTTGTAACTTAAGTATCTTTATCTCCTACTATAAGATCAGTAAAATTTTAGTATTATATGCCAGATGTCAATTAGGAGGGCAGAATAGTTTGCAGGTCAAAAGCTATGTATTCCACTCTTCTTAATATATAAAAGAGAAATTACTGAATAATTGCCTATTTATATCAAAAATATAATCTACTATAAAATTGTTATATATGAAAATTCAAATTTGAAGATAGGCCAGTTTTCCTTGGCACATGTAATTTACAGATTTATATTACAATTCAATCCAACATATTGAGAAAAAGCACGTTAATGGGAAAGGAATAAATATCTAATTTATAGGAGAGTAACCGCCATAAAGTTTTATTTGTATCATGATGTAATTTCTGAGTAAAAATACTTTCTGCTCCATTTCATGGTGGGTAACCTGCCGATTCTTATGATTTCCCTCCTATTTTAACAAAAACGACGCAATTTTTTTATGTGACCTTGTTTTACAGTCAGAAACACTGCTGATAGAAATTACATTTCAACGAGTAAAGCCATCTTCACCTCAGATTTACATAGAAGTTGGCAAATTAAAAGTATTTTAATAAGGCTAGCAGTGATAGTTCAGGAATGAGATTTAAACTGATCTTCTGTGCCAATGAGTGCATTAACTTTATTCAAAAATAGTGTATGTAAAATGGCACACAACTGACATGAGCTGATTATGATAATGTCTTAGTGCAAATTTTTGAAAATCAGGTACTATAAAAATATACCATTAACTTTATGTTAATAAAATATTTTGCTTGATGCCTTTTAAATTATTCATTTGAAGTAGTCTAAAAATATAAAGGAACTCTTATTATCATTCAATTTACATGATTACTTTTAAGTTCACTTTTTTGGTTTAACATAAACAGAGGGTAAAATTCACATCAAGCTTTTGGTATTTAAAATGTGTAATTTTTATGCAAAAACTGGATGCTGTGTTACATTTTTAAGGTTGTCATTAGTATAAATATAATTTTGACTTCTGATTTGAAACAATTTAACCCTTAGGAGAAATTATCATGTTTCCCAGGTTGACTCATTATTGCTGCTTTGATTATAGATGAATTCCTTTGTAAAAACACTTTTTAAAAAATCTAAGCAGTGACTTGAAACCCCAGGGGTTCTCACAGATGCATTTGAAGAAATGATGAAAATTATCAGGAAAAGAGGATCATTTTTTTTTCCCCAAAAGCTAGTGTGATTTTAAGGATTAAACAATCATTATGTGCTCAGGTCTGTGTTGGGCTCTTCACGGCTTTACACAGGAGGACAGCACACCAGTTGCCTGTCATTGCTTACAGTCAAATGGAAATTCCTATCATCAGTTACAGTTATAGCACAGTGTTGGGCACATATTGCTACCCAGGAAACTGGATTTATGTTGTCAAAAAAGTAGAAATATGAGACAGTAAAACTGGATATGAGACAGTAAAACTGGATATAAATATGGTGGGTTTTGACTTGAGTAGGAGGGATCTAATCTAGATTTTTAAAGAAGAGAGGATGTAGCCCTTCAAATAGGAGAGAAATTTGAATGAAAGATCGGTTGTCTTCTTTAGAATATATAGAACATACCAAAGTCTGGTTCTGTTCACAATATAAATAATTTATCTTTTTAAAAAGATTTTATTCATTTATTTGACAGAGAGTGAGAGAGCACAAGCAGGGGGAACAGCAGAGGCAGAGGGAGAAGCAGGCTCCCTGCTGAGCAGGGAGCCTGATGCGGGACTCGATTCCAGGACCCTGGGATCATGACCTGAGCCAAAGGCAGATGCTTAACTGACTGAACCACCCAAGTGCCCACAACATAAATAATTTAAAATTGAAATTTACATATATACTTATATATACTTCAGTCCATATGCAAATATAAAACTAGTTATATAAATAATTACTTGAAGCCATATGCAATTTTAAAAAATATATAGATTCATGGAGCACTGGGTGTTATACGCAAACAATGAGTCATGGAATGCTACATCAAAAACTAATGATGTACTGTATGGTGACTAACATAACATAATAAAAAAAATTATAAAATAAAAAATCTATAGATTCATAAAAAGTTCTCCAAATGCCAGACAATAGCTCATTTATTTCAAAATGTGTTTCAAAACTCTATTCTTGGGAAGGAAGGGAAGGAGGAAGAAAAATGAAGCAGGAATTTGACTTGTATGTGCTGTGTATCAGCCTGATGCTTCTTTTCCATATAGACCCAAGTTGTGATTGCCTCATTTCTGCATATTTAAGAGAGTGAGTCTCTGTCACATATCACTGCAGGCAAACCTGCCATAATTTAAAATCTTTGGCATAGTCAGAGAAGAGTTTCTGACTTTTGTGTGGCTCAGTCTAATCCTGTCTCCCAAGAATGGTACTGATTTGACATGACTGGACAAGACACTGAATGAGGTTCCTAGGAGTTCGGTAGTATTTGCAGAATTAGATTATCTTATCCTATCAAAATTGCAAGGAACCTTACGAGCTAGTCATCTCTCCTCCTACCCAATTGAAACTCCTTGTACAATAATCTGAAGAGATGTTCATCTAAGTTCAATTTGAATGGTTAAAGAAAAAGAGGGGGCATTATTCTGTGCACGCCAGTTGCTCATCCACAGGCCTTTCAAAAATTTAAACACAGGTACCATAATATTTCAGTATCCTTCTCCAAGCTGAGCATGTCTGTTCCTTTATCTTTTTTTTCATGAGAGAGTTCCCAAATTATCTTCCACTTTCCTCATCTTCTTCGGGATACTTTCAAGTTTCTTTTTTTCCTAGAAAACATATTTATGGATGCTACCATATGGTGATCCAGTGGGGAGACACAAACCCACACACATACATATCACTGGACCCTGCCCTCAAGAAAATTTAAAGAAGAGGGAGGTAAACATGAATCAAAGTACAACAAAAATACATAATTGTGAACTGTGTTAAGCATGTAAAGGAGATCACCCCAAATCAAAATGGAATATCCAGCATTCTATGTAAATTTTGGATCTGATAGGACCTGCACAAAAAGAGAAACTATTACTGACCTTGATCTGAATACTACATAATACTGCAGCCAAAAGGTTGCTTTAGCTGGCTCAGTTTGAGCTTGTGGTAACTTGCGTTTTATTTTGTTTTGTTTTGTTTTGTTTTCAAATCAACTTTTATCACATCAACTTTCTGTACCTTCTACTTAAATAATTGATTTTTGAACATCAACACAAAACCTTACACTTATGAATGTAAAATTCCATCATCTTGGTTTTAGCCCATGGGTCTAACATGTCAAGGTCATTTTTGAATCATAATTAAGGTGTCCAACATCTTAAGTAAACTTTTGTATCAGCTGAGAAATTCATAAGCATTTATTCAGTGACTTCATTAAAGAGCAAGACCAAATATAAAGCCCCAAGGTATGCATCAAAGACTTCTCTAAGTTGATACACTGATACATGTATAAAATCTTTCAATACCTAACCATAAGTATAGACATATGTTGTTTGTACTTTCTAATATCCATTTCTCCTTCCTCTGGAAATACATTTTTCTTGAGGAAATGTTCTTCTGCCATTATCACTTCATATAAATTTGATATAAATGTTGAACTCAGTCTATCCCTGGTTCACAGAGTGTCATATGACCTAACTTGGTCAATGAGAATATTGACTACTGCTGGCTACAGAATTGGGCACATAATCTAAGTCATTCTAGTGAGATTAAATTCTTGACCTTTTGTGGAATTGCTGGGAAGAGAGATTCTTGCTGAAATTGAAACTGGGAGGACTTAAGATTGGAATTGCTGGGAGTCACCATATGGAGAGGGCCTAGCTAAGCATTCAAGTGACATATGAAAGTGGAGCCAAGAGATAAAGAGAAAGAGACCAAACCCTCACCCAGCTGTTCTAGATTCAAAGCCAGGTCTAGATTTTTCTGTTGCATAAGCCATAACATGAACTCTTCAGCTTTAGCCAGTTGGCGATAGGTTTCTGTCATTTGCCAAGTGTTCCAACTGATACCCCATATTATTATCTAGTCCATATTTTCTTTTTGCCTGCAAGAATATCATGGGAGTCTTTGTCATCTGTTTTATTGAAATCTAGATAAAGAATATCTATAGTACTTTTTTTGCCAATCAATGTAGTAACCCTTTTGTCAAGGAAAATTAGATTTGTTTGTTTGTAGTAAATTTATGCTGGTTCACACTGATCATCTCTTTTCTGAAACCATCTGGTTAATAATCCACTGTAGAAACTTAACTAGTTTAGAAGATAAATTCCATATGCTCTTTGCATCACTAACCATGGAATAATATATATATTTTTTCCTCTGATCTTTTGGATGTTTTTTCTAAAGTCTCAGGCACATTATTCCCAAAGTTTTTGGCATGAGTATCTTTTTAAAATACCAAAACTTGGGGCGCCTGGGTGGCTCAGTTGGTTAAGCGACTGCCTTCGGCTCAGGTCATGATCCTGGAGTCCCGGGATCGAGTCCCGCATCAGGCTCCCTGCTCGGCAGGGAGTCTGCTTCTCCCTCTGACCGTACCCCCTCTCATGCTCTCTCTCTCATTCTCTCTCTCTCAAATAAATAAAATCTTTAAAAAAATAAAAAAATAAAATAAAATAAAATACCAAAACTTATCTCAGACCTTCAGATTCTTCTGGTTGTACTTCATTAGTTACTGTTTATTTAAAACATATATGAAGGCAAAAATTATGAATGTTTTAAATGAAATTCTGTTTTATTAATCATAGCATCTGTAAATATTTGACAAAGTATCCTATCTACATATAGGAAATATTACTTATTCAATCTGTGTATAAATCTAGGTAAAGATGACTTCCCAATCCCTTTCAATCTGCCCCCAAGCATAAGTGGGGCAGATGGCAAAGTCCTGTTAAAGTGTATTTGTTTGATGATGCCTAACATTTTATCCCTGGCCCTTTTCAAACAAATGCAAGACCCATGGTCCTTTTCTTCTGAAATCCCTTTCACTTCTTCCTGTCAACCTCTAAGGAGGTTGCTCTTTTGACTCTGCTCAATAGAAGTCTTGAAATGAAAAGTGATGACCTCCTGATGGGGAAGAACATTTGGGCTCTCAAACCCACAAAGATACTGGGGCATAAACTGACACCAGAAAAACTTCACTTAGAACCAGAAGGTGGGGTTGGGTATGGGGCAGTTCCCTTGGCTTTCCCTAGCACAGAAAGAAAGTGAGACTACAGTCCCCAAACTCTCAGGCGGTAATTACCAGACAGACTGACCCTAATGAAAAAAGCACTACAGAGCACCTTCTTAAAAGCTTTTGGTGTGTGATTTTTTAGATAGTGGTGCTCAAATGTGGACCACTGATGATGCCCAAAGTTTCCCTGTCTGCTTTAGGTGGTTTATTTTTAAAATGAGGTTAAGCAAACTGCAGTTTAGGGGAAAACCTATTTATTTTTACCTTAGTAAACTGATTGTCATTTTGGCATATCACCTTTATGGTTGGCACAAACTTGACAGTGTGACACATTAGCTCAAACAAACAGATTTTTCAGAATCAGATCCTCAAATACCAGGCAGCAGTGTTTTTCTTTAAACACTTTGTTGCCATTGTTCTTAGGAGTTGCTGCCTATAAAAGGTCGTGGGCTATAGTCTGACACTCTATGACTGCCAGTTGGTAATTAGTGCCTGAGATGTCAAACCTTGCTTTTTGATCCCCATGTAACAGTGAGATACACACTTTTTCCAATCTCTGCCTTAATTTTTGAGAACATGAGACACAGTGGATATAAAACTGATAAATTTATCCAATGTCTCCACATTACTAATAACTGAAATCTTGGCAGAGGTTGTCTCTAAACACCAAGGCATAAACTACTTGAATGAAGAGTTTTGTAGTGCATAGTTATGAGTCAAGTTTATCGTAAGAGATGTAGTACATGAAGTTGAAGAATTTCAGAGAATGGTCCTCTCAATGTTCAACTTAATGTAAATAGCTGAAGAACTGACATATTCTGGTTAAAATATCTTTGTAAGTGGCCAGTTGTTTGAAACCTGGGTAGGCAAATATGTAATGAACACTTACAATAACAGGCCGCTTATTTTTATTTTTCTCAAATATCCTTCTAGAGAAGCAGTTGGCTTCATGACTCAGGTTTGGAGTATAATGATCATTCCACAAATATCCCAGCAGCTTGAGACTTCGACACCTGATGCCTGAATCACTGAAAGTATCCTCCAAGTTGTCTTCTTGTCTCAGATCCACTTTACTTTTTTCTCCCAGAAAAATCTTCATAAAATACTCCTGTAGCACATATTTTTTTCTGCCACTCTGCATTCGCATTTTAGTTCTACAGCCTGGGAGAAAATAAATAGCTTTCAACATGCCAGTTACTACAAGTCTGAAATCAAAAGTGATGGAGAGATGTCCCCTATTTTTTGTGGTGTTCTTGTTTGCTCTGTCAGATGTGTACATTTTAGGGATAGAATAACACACTGAAAGGCAAAGAGACAGAGTAGAAAGATCATGATTCAGGACAGGGTCAGAAAAATTGATCTGTATAGAGCACATAGTAGATATTTTAGGCTCTGCAGGCCAGATAGTCTCTGTCGCAACTACTCAACTCTGCTATTGTCGTACGAAAGCAGCCGTAGACACTACCTAAACAAATGTGCATAGTGTTCCAGTAAAATTCTATTTATGGACACAGTAATTAGAATTTCAAATAATTTTCACATCTCATGAGATATTCTTCTTTTGATTTTTTTTTTTTGACCATTTAAAAAATGTAAAAATTGGGGCACCTGGGTGGCTCAGTCAGTTAAGCATCTGTCTTCGGCTCAGGTCATGATCTCAGGGTCCTGTAATCGAGCCCTGCATTGGGCTCCTTGCTCAGAGGGGAGTCTGCTTCTCCTTCTGCCTGCTCTTCCCCTGCTTGTGCTTGCTCTCTCTCTCTCAAATAAATAAATAAAATCTTAAAAAAATAAAAATTTAAAAAATCATTCTTCGCTCATGAGCCATACACATGCAGGCTGTGGGCCATATTTAGCTTGCACGGCTATAGTTTGCCAACCCCTGGTTTAGGAAAGAGATTGATTTAGATATGACTCTGAGCTCTGCCATGTACATGAACATACAGGGTATCTAGCTTTTCTGTGTATTAATTTAATTATTGAATTATGTGTGTTGGGGAGGGATCTACTTGCAGGGGTCTGCAGTGTTTGATGAGTTATCATAAGTAAAACAACTAGCATGGTCTTAATATTGTAGGGAATCATGAATTATGACATACCCCTACTCTGGGAAAGCAGATAACATGTCTCTCATATGTAACCTTAAGAGCAGTAGCATCTAATATGCACTCAGGAATTACTGCTGATGTGGAAAACACTAGATTTCATCTTTCTCCTCTCTTAAGTTGTGAGGTGAAACATCTTTGATCCTCCAGCATGGATCTGGATAAATTTCTGAAATTCTCTGACTTTTTAATAATTCATATTAATATGGAAACAATAATGTTTCCTGCCATATAAGTTGTTGGGAAATTTTTAGGAAGTAATGCATATAAAATGCTTAGACAGTGCCTACTATGTTTTAAGGATTACTCAATAAATAAAAAGTTATCAGTAATAATACTACTACTAATATTATTAAATGGCTTCAGAGAACCCACTGGATAAAGTCCAAATTACACAACTTTATTCCAACTGTCTGATCAACTGACTTATCCTAATATTTCAGAATTCTTGCTGTGTGCCACGTACTTTTCTTCTGCCTGTTTTCCCTCATCCTACTCATAACTTGCTCATTCCCACTTAAATGTCTTTGCTCATGAACTTTCTCTTATGTGAAAATCTTTGCCCCAACTTTTCCTCAAAGATATGCTGTCAGAACTTCTAGGTTCTTCTCAATTTCTACTTCTGTTGGGTCTTCCCTAAGAACTGTAGACCTCACTGATTTTTCCTTCACTTTTAATACCAGGAACACGTTTATAGTGTCTAATATAATTTCACACCTGGTTGTATATATTTGTTTCATTTTCTTATTATCTCAGAAGTCTTACAGGAACCAGGTTGTGATCTCCTGTAAAGGAAGGAATGGTGAGATCTACTTGTTCTGTGTCCCTCTTCTCCCTAAAATATCCTGTCACTTTGAACACCTATCTGCTGACTGATGGGGTCACTTAAGTAGAGTAATCTGTATTATTCCTGATCCTGGATCCTATACTGATCCTGACCCTCTAGTAAAGACCTCCATTTGATGGAATACTCCCTGTTGGCTGGAGGTTGTAATACACTGCCTATTTTCCCTATTGCTTACTTACCTGTAATATCACACTGCTTGAGTTCTGCTTTCCTGCTGCTTCTGGTGACAGAGACACATTTTACTCTTAATATCAGTTTATTTGTTCAAAATTTTAAGCAAATTTTTAACATTACACCTAAGTAAAAATGTATCCTTTTAAAAATGCGTTCCCTTCTGAGTATTTCCTGTGGATTCTGAATTATTCAACATATGATGCCTGATTTTTTTCACTGGAGTTAATTAGGCACCCAGTTAATTGTGATTCATTGGGTAGCATTTGGCAAGACTAGATGAGGTCATTCAAACAAAGATTTTGCACTTCTGAACACATTGTCTTTTGTTGCATTTGAGATTAGGGAGAAGTAAATTTTCTTTTCCTCGCCTTGCCATTTTTCTCAAATATTGTATATGCATTTTTTCTTTCTTTAAGGAGAAGAAAAAAAAACAAAGGGTGGGGCCTGGAAGAAGGGTAAGAACATAATGACATTGTTATTTTCTGCCAGTGAGGCATCCCTTCTTTTCAGTTCCTCCAGCCAAGGAGGTTCCAGTCAAATGCCCTTCCAAACTTGTGATTTCCTCTACCCCATCAGCCACAGGGTGCATGGCAGGGTAATGCATGATGCTTCTCTGCCCTGCAGACTAGACCTTCTGGTTTCACAATTCCAAAGCCCCATGCAAAGAGCAGAGGGAAAGCTGCCTTGGTATCGAGTTGTAGAGTAGAGAGAATGGGAAGAGACTTAAATGAAAATATTTGCCAGCTCCTGTATTGGCCTCTTATCTCCTTCAGCAGGAGAAGATTTCAAGCTGCTGAAATTTAAAATGTTAGGAAAATCAAAACCTGCATCTTCTTAATAAATCCCGTTCCCCTGAGCACCAGAGAGAATGGTATTAAACCCCAACATTGGTCAGAAAGACTGGCCCTCTTTCTGGGAGCTCTGAAAAGGAAAAAGAATTGAAAAGGCAAGCATCTCTTTATTATAACAAAAGCAAGAAGAAATAATATTTTTCAGTTACAGTTCTGTCCTACCTTGCTTTATCCTTTTGTTTGGGCAGCAATCACAGATCCATATGCTAAGTGGTAGAAGATATTTTTTAAAAACATTTGTCTCCTTGGGAGGCTTCTAGGCTTGTTTTATTGGCACTATGAAATCACCACTGGGTCTGTCGTGTGGTTATTCTACAGATGGTTTGCATGGGTGGCTTGTTTCCACTGGATGAACTCTTCCTTTGGACTCCAGTTTGGATTTGAGAATTTCATGCACTACTAGTCTTTACTTTCTTTTGATAAAATTCTAACACTGTTTCACCTGTAGACTATTGCCTTTGGAGTTTTTGATGGGTAAGAAGAAAGTAACATGGTGGAAACCTAGTCAAGTAGCACTGATGCAAAAGAACAAAGCTTCACCAGCCATCATGGCCCATTCTAGTTTGGATGGGTGACAGGTGGTCTGGCAATTTTCTAAGTACATACAGAAACCAGCGTCCATTGGAAGCTCAAAATAATCTTACAGAATTTTACCTAAAGGCAGATAGTAACACTTCTTTACACCTGTGGGGTTTTCTCTCCCCTTTTTCTTCTCCAAAACAATCACAGTTACACATGCAGTTCATGCCATGGACATTTATATATGCCCAAGAGAGTACAGTCCTTTCAGATACATTCATTTCAGTATTATTACTTTAAAAACAGAATGCAAATGTATGAAATGGATCATTCCAATTTGCAGAAAAGGTAGGTTACACTGTAACTTTTTAAAGGCTTTGGTTCATTTTCATGTCTTCAATTGCCAAAAAAATTTAAATTTATTGTACTTTTCCCGGGATCCAGGAGGTAACTGACTGTTGTGTCATGGGATTGGCTTTTTAGAGTTATGCAAAAATAGTTTTAAATGGCTACACAATTGCTCACTGATGGGTGGTCTTTGGTCTAAATGGGAATAATATGGCCCTATATTTAACATTTCTGAGTTTAAATGGGAATAATATGGCCCTATAATCAGGGGTTACATGAGGATTAAACAATATAATATGTAAAATCTTAGGAAAGAGTTGTCACCTGATAAACTCAGCTATTGTGTATTGAGTACTCTCTCTTTGCTAGATTCTGTTTTTTGCACTTGATATGTCCTAACTCAGTTAATTGTCATAACAACTTTACCTGCTAATATTATACCACCCCCACCCCCCCGCTCAGATGGGAAAACTAAGGGAGAAAAAGTTTAACTTTACCAAGCAAACAAAGGGAGTAATTTGTGGCAGTGGGACTTGCTCCTGTGCTTTTAATCATTACTCCATTTTGGGTCTCCATATAATATGTAGGTGACCAAAGAATTTTAATTCTCCTTGCCCCAATTTTCTAGTCCTTTATTTACTTCATCTGTATAATTGATTTGATTAGACCAGTGACTCTTCACAGAGGTGCCTGTTAGAAAAACCTGAGGAACATCTTGAAACTGAACAAGGCTAGACCCAGTCATATGAAGATCCCAATTTTGTAATATTTATTTATTTGGAATCTTGAAATATGAATTATTCCATTGCAGAGGTTATTCTGATGCAAGGCACCAAAAAGATAATCAGGGAAGAAAGAGGCATAGTAACCAACAAAACATTCTTAACCTTCTGTTTTTTAAATTTTTGCATTAATCTGGATGCAGAAGAAAATCTCAGGTTTTGAAACAAGGTAACTGGAGTCAAGCTATGGCTGTAATTTTTGCCTCTCCAATGCTTCACCACCTGGTTCTCCTTTGTAAGTGTCCTTGGGACTTTAAGATATTCACATGGAGCTGTCGTGCTTTTTGTAGTTTAAACAATTCTCATTTCAGCAATGTGTTTGGCAGCAGCCTCTCCCTTCTTACATGGCAGTAGTACAATACAGGCTTTTAAGCCGCTCTTAACAGAATTACCCCCATGCTGCTTTCTTTTCCTGATATGTCTTTGCCCTTAGTTCATTTTTAGCACTTATAAAGGATTGTATGTTTTTTATTAGCATTCATCTGTACCAAGTGTAAGTTGTGATCAAATTCTTCAATATTAATAAATGACAGATGAAAGTTTTTTTGGCACAGGAAAGGAAAAATGAAATTCACTGTGCTTCTAAAGATTAATCTGAATGGATCTCTTTCTTATTATATCAACCCACTTATTATTTTTATAGATGCATGTGCCCATTCTAACTGAAAGTAAAAAGGGAGTGTCTGCTGACCTGGAACAACAAACAAGTGTATGTGTATGTGAAAGCTTATTGTTCTTCAAGGGCATCTACAGATTAAAAATAACACATGCTATCAAAAATCATTTTGATTGTATATCGTTGTGTATCGTTATAATAGATATTGAGAGTATCTGAAAATGTGATATCAGACATCATCAGGAAATCAAAACCTACAAAAGGTTGTCTTTTTAAAATAATTCCTTGCACAGATAAAAAGGGGGTCACAAATCTTGAGCAACATACAACATAGCTTTTTAAATAATTAAGACTGATTGAGTCCTTATCATGTCACTGTTTAAAATGCTTTAGGTGATATTATTTCATTTAATCAACATGGTAACTGTGTGAAATAGGTACTGTTATTTCTATTCCCATTTCTCAAATAAAAAACTAAGCCTCTGAGATATTAAGCAACTCATCCTAGGTCATCCAGCTACAGATGGTGGAGTGAAGATTTAATCTGATTCCATAGACTGAGTTCTTTATCATTGTCTGACATGGCTTCCTGATGGATGAACCAATAGGTCAGAGGTCCAAATATCCAGCTGTTAGAAGTAAAATGCTATTGCTTACATGATGAAGAGGAAAGCATGAAGGCACCTTTCAGCTGCTATGAAAATCAAGTTGCTCAACCAGAAAGTTGAGAGTCATGGGAGAAGCAAGAAAAAGACCACAAAATGGAGAAAGCTAAAGAGGAATAGAAAAGAGAAGCCACAGGTAACAGAAGCAGCATGGAGAAGCAAAGAGCTTGCCAGTCTGAAGAGCAGAGGAGAATGCTAGCTACAAGGAAAGAGAAGATAGGATGGATAGCTCTTTAATAGGCCGCATCTCCATACCCCCTTAGGGCCCTGGGGTGCTGCATTAGAGACATGTCCATCACTGACAGCTTTGCAGTGGGAGCAGGCATTGGGGCACTTATTAAAAGGATCAGTCAGGTCTTGCTTTCTGCCATAGCTTCTGAGAGTATGAATCATTGTTTTCACCTAATCTAACTTCGTGCTAATCAGGACAGATGATGGGAAGGATTAATTGAGAATGACATTAAGTCATTCATTTTACTGCGCTAGAAAGCTAAGCTATGTTATAGCAGAGCATACAAGTTAGAACTTTTGGCATATAACATAAAATATGTAGTTTAAAATACATTCCAAAGCATGTAGTCTAAACCTGAAGGAAAATCATAGAGTACCCCTCTAAGGAAATTAATTTTAATTGTTTCTTTGAGCAAGCCCAGGCAGGGTGCCTGCTTTGTAATTGACTCTCAGTAGGTGAGAGAAACAAAGAAGGAGAAAATAAGAGGAACAGAAAGTGGAGAGAGAGAGAGCAAGGAAGGAAGAGGTGGGGAGAGGAAAGAAGGATATGTGTATAAAAACATTGTGTTCCTATAACTTTGTTTCTTTTAAGTGAGACATGACAGAAAGCTAAATACAACCAGTAGAAATAAACCAACAACGTATACAGCCAAAAAACGCTTAATGGGTATTTCAGAGCAAAGACCTGAATAAAACCAACAGTTGAGCAATTTTATTTTTTAAATTTTTTGAACAGACTAAACCTATCTATTTTATTTTAAACTAGTCAAATTGAACCTCAGGTAATCTTCCATAAACCCTAGATTTCTATAAAAATGAGAAGTAATTGGGAATTACCATTATCCCGGAGCTTTCGAATATGCCAAACATTTAACAAAGTAAGAATATACTTTTCTGGCCAATTCATTGATCTTTTGGTACATTCAATGAATGATCTTTTCAAAATGGTCATAAAACTAATCTGCTGTCACACAAAGTAGTTTACTGTGAGGGAGAAGAGATGGTGTCCTGTACTTTTTTTTTTAACCTTCTTTATAGGTATTGATATTGCTATTCACTCGATCTGATCTTAATCAGAATATTGAAGTACTGTATTGAAAGACTGTTGAAGCCCATTGTAACTTTAAAGGTCAAATGATTACGTTTTTTATACCCTAATCTCTTTGAATAGTCAAGAGTCTTTTTTTTTTTTTTTAATTTTGAACTTGCAGTCTAGCTCTGTGTTATCACCTTGTAGTTATAAACAATTTGCAAATTTTGAAGTATCCTCTCTTTAAAACTCTTCTTTAATGGTGCTGGATTTTTTTTTTCTAAGAGAGAGAAGGAGAGCACAAGTCAGGGGTGAGGAGGGGCGGAGGGAGAAGGAGAAGCAGACTCCCTGAAGTGGGGCTTGATTCCAGAACCATGTGATCATGACCTGAGCCGAGGGCAGACGCTTAACCAACTGACCACCCGGGTGCCCCAGTGGTGCTGGATTTTTGACACTCCATCCCCATCAGTGGGTTCACTATGAGTCAGTCAGAAAGACCTGTAGGTGTAGACTTATAAGAAGAGGATTTTATTCCTTGTGTTGCTAATGCAAGATCTTTTATTACATTATGACTCTTGTTGACAAGAAAAAGGAAAAGTAGAGCACTGTGAAACAACATCTTTTTCTAGAGGAGGAGGAAATTGCTTGGGAGATTGATATTTTGAGTTTTGATTCGCTAATATAGTTTGTACAGAGTTGGCTGTGTTATGTCTTTCCAGAGGTCTGATATGTGAATACCTTTTTTTTCTATTTTTTTAAAGAAAGATGCAAATGTCCTAAATAAAGATAGCTACCACTAAAGGATCTTTTGAAGAAAATAAATTCTTGGTATTGGGGTGTCATTCATTTAACTCTGCAACCCACTGAGTCTCACACCTGTGAAATAGTACCATGACTGATGATTATAATGAATGGTGTATGCTATCAAGAAAATATAAACCCTTATCTAGTGTTCCGTATTAAAGATTGCAGAAAGGCATGCAACAATTTTAGAAAGAATTCTATTTCCCAACAATTAGCAATTTTAAAATTTGGTTCCCTGAAGTATTATATTAACTACTTGGGAAAATTCACTTAATCTACAAGAACTTTCAATGCCCAATAAGCCAATCTATTTCTTTTTAACCAAATAATCAATTTTGGACATACTGCATAGAATTAAATCTGAAGTAAGTTTCAGAGTTTCAGTCCTGGTTTTGCCATTCCCAAGTTGTGACCATCAGCAAGTTACTCAAACTCTTGAAATCTCAGTTTTCTCATGTAGAAAATGGGGTTAGTGATGCTTTATCTCACAGTGTTGAGGAATGTGCATTGAATATTCAGTACAGTGCCTGGCACGTTTGATATCCTTTTTTTTTTTCTTAGAGAGAGCATGAGTGAGGGGAGGGGCAGAGGGAGAAGCAGACTCCCCGCTGAGCAGGGAGCCAAATGTGGGGGGGGGGGGGGGCGCGAGGAGGGTGTCTTGATCCCAGGACCCTGAAACCATGACCCACGCCAAAGGCAGACGCTTAACTGACTGAGCCACTCAGATGCCTCAGCATTAGATATTCTTAATAAATGGCAGCTATTTTTACTTTAAATATTTTACGTTACACGTATTTGGAAGCAATGCATGGGTTTCTATACATTAATTAATGGCAATATATTTTCCAATGACTTGGCAGTCATACCCTCAAAATATAATTAGGATGAAATTCTCAGCACAAAACTATAGGTTCTTCAATAGTCATTAGTCCTGCTATGTCCTTTCATGAGCTCCAGGAGTTCAAACAGTACCAAAAATCCCAACTGCTAGAAGATCAGATTCTGTTGTCAAATGGTCTCCAGGTCACTTTATTGTTCCCTGCCTAAGCCATGTCAGAGTGGTACACACAGTCTCAATCTATATAGCCAGTGATGGCAGTGGGAAGAGCTTAATGTGTTTATAACAGTGAATAAGCAATAGAAAGTCTGCATTTAATGAATGCATACTATGAATCAGGCATTAGGATGAATGTTATGAACACATGATTTCATTAGCATGGTGTAATAATGGCTTCTAAATCAGATAGCTATGGGTTGAGGTCTTAGCTCTGCCCTCATTGGCTGGATGACCTTGGTATGATTTCTTTTCCTCATTTTTTAAAATGTGGTTGACAATGTACTTCAGAGGGCTGTGTGAGGGTCAAATGGAATAATGAATGTTATGGGTATTTAGTACACTGTGTAGGCTTCTTCTTGAGCCTCTTCCTTCCTTGCCTCTCATGACATTCTTCGGTTTTACCTCTAACCCCACAGTCTGCTCCTTCTAATCTTCCTGCTCTGCTTGACTGGGAGTGCCTAAACATTCTGACCTTGGTCTTTCCCTCTACACACTCACCCTAGGTGACCTCATACAATCCCATGTCTTAAAACACCACCTCATTCCCAATGAAAGCTCTAACTTCCCACCTGATGGTCTGTTGAAGTAATTTAGAAGGGTTAAATAAACTGGCCCAAGTCATATAGGAAGGGTCAAATTGTCTGAAACTGAAATCCAAGTTATGAAAATTGCAGGAAGGAGAGAGTAAAAAACAGATGATTTAGTACCAATCACTCAAGTACCAACTGCCAAACTTAACAAAAAGAGGAAATGTTTGAGTGTTTACTTGACTAGCTGTATATGAAGAAATCATGCAGTTTTTCCATATGATAGTTCAGCTTATCCTTTAATTAAAAATTTAAAAACAGTTTTTGAAGGTTAAGAGTTCTATCTAAAACTTCACATCATTTTCAAGGAAAATTAATGAAAATTATTAATTGTTATAGCTCATTTATAAGAAGCTAGATGAGAACATTATGAAAAATTAGTGAAATTATTATCAGATGGAATAATTAAAGATCAATTGTGAAATAATCACATAATTCTAGCTATACGCAGTATTGCTCTTCATTAATCAAAGATAATCTGGAATTGCAATACTTAATTAAATGCAAAAAAACTGTTTGTGTGTTCTGGCTCTGAAAGGAGATAATTGGAGAGTACAGAGCTGTACAGTTATCAGCTTTTGCTGATTTTTTGAGAGTCTAGAAATGTAAATTCTGCAGTGTGATGGTTGGTCATTTTGTGGACTATTGAAATCTGACCTTAGATACTCCTTTTTTCCATGAGATAATATTCCTCTTTTAATCCTGAAAAGGGGAATTTTAGATCACCAATAAGAAAGAAAGTAATGTATCTAATTTTGGCAGATGTATAAGATCTCAAAGTCCCATGAACAAATTCCATTGCATTGTGCTTTCTTTGCTGCCAAAGTAGTGACCTATTGGCTAAAATCCTCAGTGCTGCTCAAAAGAGGCAGTAATTCATTCTTTCTCCCATTTGTAAAATAAGGTTATATTTAATACTCATGTCAATTGGAGCATCTAAGTAGCTCATTCGGTTAAACGTCTGACCCTTGATCTGAGCTCAGGTCTTGATCTCGGGATCATGAGTTCAAGCCCCACATTGGGCTCCACACTGGGGGTGGGGCCTGCTTAATAATCCTATCAATCTCTGTCTCTCTGCAGGAACTATAGTGAAGTCACACATCAATTTCAAATGCAGCTTTTAAAATTTTATTAAGGTAAAATCTACATACAATGAAATGCACCTATTTAAGATGTATATCAATGACTTTTGACAAGTATATACACCCATGGTATCACCATGACAATCAAGGTATAGAATATTTCAGTCACTTCAAAAAGGTGCTCATGCCCCATCCCAGTCAATCTCTACTTCCACCATTGGTACAAAGTACTACCAATCTGCTCATCTGACAGTCTAGTTAAATTTGTTCTTTCTAGAATTTTATCTAAATGGAAGCATACAACATGTATTTTTGGGGGGTCTGGCATCTTCTGCTTGGTATGATAGTTTTGTGATTCATTCCTCCTAACTCATTCTTGTTTTACTACTAGTAGTTCTTCATTGGATGAATATGCTACAAGTTGCTTATGATTAACCTGTTGGTAGATGTTTGGTTTATTTTCAGCTTTGAGATATTATGAATAAAACTACTATGAACTATTGCCTATAGTCTTTTGTTTGGTCATACTATAATTCACTTTTCATACTGTTTTCCATCATTTGTTTGCACTTGCTCACTGTATCAGCCAACTAAAAATTAACATTAAAAATATCTCCATGATGGAGGAAGATAGGTTTCCACACTGTATGTGAAAATATATTAAAATATGGAAATTTCTTTTTTGGAAAAGAAAACACTCTTATATTATTTAATTCCTTCTTCACATTATGCTTTTGTAATAGGCAAGGAAAATACTATTATTACCCTTAGATTGCAGATTTGTAAACTGGGTCTTAGAGGAGTTAAGTGATTTGCTCAACACCATACAGTTGATAACTGCTACTTAGAGTCCAGAGCAGAGCCTGTTTTACAGCTTCTTAATCTGGTGCACTTTCCACTCTGCCATGTAGAAAATGTTTCACTTCCTCTAACATATTCTTATTAAGGTCCTTCTGCTTGCCTAACACCGCGTTAGGATGTAGGGAAGCATGTAACAACAACAACAACAATGAAAATCCATGTTGTTCCCTCATGGAATTTATTATTTAATTGAGAAGACAATACATGTACTTGAACAAAATCGAGTGCAATTGTAAGGCAATTAGTTAAGGTTGTTAGAAACATGTATTCTGGGCTGCTTTGAAAACAGGTGTTGAATTAACAGATAGCTAAATAAAGGAGTAGGAAGTTATCTGCAAGAAGTTCATTAAGGAAGTGATTTTGTGCTAGACATTGAAAAACAAAAAGTATGGATTGAGAAAGAATAAGTACAAGGAAAGGCTATGTATGTCTATGTGATGAAGAGGAATTTGGAATCAGCAGAACTGAGGGGATTTACTTTCAGAATGAATATATAGGGTGGGGCCGGTTGAATGCCAAGTTGAATTATATGGAGTTTACTCAGTGGACAGCAGGGAGACATTTTAGATTCTTAAGCAACAAAGGATAATGAGTGACATGGTACAAGTGATATTTTAGAAATTATTGATTGGTTAAAGCTTGCAGAATGGGATAGATCTAGGAGTGATTATCAAAAAGGCTAGTTCAAAGACTGTTGTAACTTAGGTATGAGGTGATGAACACCCAGACCAAGGAAAGGGAAATACAAGTCTAAATGTTTTTATGAAAACAGACAAGCTGTAATAGCTCTTCCTTGAATGGTAACCTAATTCAGAGGCATTCAAACAAAATTTCTCTAGAAACTAAACATTCTTGTGCTAACAGAACTAGGTTTTGCAGCCATAGAAATGATTATAAAGCTATGTTTATAGGACTTAATTTTGGCCTGGAGCTTAATTCCTTTTACTACAATTCACCACCTGTCAACTTACCAAAGGATGCACTCACTTGCTTATTTCAGCACCTCTCTTTGGTATAGCTTAAAGTAGCACCCATCAGTCTTAATCTCACCTATAAGTATTGGAAGTAGTGACCCTGTAGGGGCATAGGACAAAAATAGCTCACCCATAATTAGAAATGAAATTTCCTTTCATTGAGCAATAGGAAATTGGCCAAACCCAGCAGCTTTTCATACTATGCTGTGTTAAGGATTCTTTAAGGCAAATGTTCCCTAAATTCTTTCTCTAGTTGCTTGATGGTCTGGTGGCTTTTATTTTGTCCCTCATTTTCAGGCTGCCAGCTTTAGGCTCATTCACCATGCCCTGGGCACACATGTAGGTTGGATCCTAGTAATTAAATGAACCATCCTCATAAGCAGACCTCAGTTAAACGTTTATGTGGGTCATGACAAGTTGAAGAAACCCCCCTACCCCCCACCCACATGCATACTCTCTAGAATACAGACTAGAGGTATAGCGTTTGATTGATTGGGAAACTAAAGATTAATCCCCTAACCAGAAATTTATGGTAGTGAAGTTAAATGACTCTTGTCTTTCTGAAATGAGGCTTTTTGGTTCTTAGTCCAGTGATCATTTCTATGCATTATGATGGGGAAGACCCCGTAAACTTGGGAAGAAGATAAACTTCAGATCCTATTCTATGTGCATATACTCTTACATGATTGTCATTTGATATTAGACATGTGACTTATCTTTCTCTGCCTCAAGTTCCTCATCTGTAACATTAGAATAATACTAGTACTTGCCCCCAAAAGTGAAGAAATATTAAAGTGATCCATTTTAAGTGCTGTTGTACCTGGCACATAGTAAATACTCAAATATTAATGATTATCTTTGAGCTGGTGCTTCTGCTACTGTTGTTTTGTTGTTGTTGTTGCCTCAATCCAAATTTTTAGTAATTCCTCTTAAGGTATTTCACTCATTCATTCAGAAATATAAACACCCCAAGGTCAAATTTGAAAAGTTCTATGTATAGGTACAAACACTGTACTATGGAAAGAACAGAAGAAAGAATAATTCTGCAGGGGCAATCAGAGACCATTTGATGGGTCAGATACATTAAAGCCATGGTTTGAAGGTAGATTTTTTAATTAAATTCCAGACAAAGGAGTGCTGCTGAAGATTTTTGAAGGGAGAATCCAACCTGTGTTTTAGGAAGTTAGCTCTGGCAACAATGTGAAAAAGTCAAAAAGTAGAGATATATAAGAAATACAATATAAAAAGTAGAGGCATGGAAAGGATAGCAAAATGGAATGGTTACTTTTTGTTGATTGTTTTTGTGAAATTATAGACCAAAAGTATGAGGGAGGCAGGGAGATAGGAAGGAGGCGGCAGTGGCATGGGGAAGGGCTATGGTCCGCTCTTGATCTAGGTACCACATCGAATCAAGTTCTGTGATTGAATATTCCTTCAACGTAAATCTTGGAACTCACCCACTTTTCTTCCTCTTACCTCATCTGAACCTTTAGCAGCATTTCTCAAATTGGACCCCCCTCTGCTTCTTGAACTTCTTTCTGCTTTTGACTCTCATGACACACTCTGGTTTTCCTCCAACCCCTGGATTCTCCTTCTTACTCTTCCAGATGTCTGCTATTCTTTTTGACCACAAAAGGCTCCAACCTTGGCCCTTTCTATCTATACAGTCATCTAATTTCATGCTTCAAAACACAACCTATTTCCTAATAGCTCCCTCTTGTTGAACATATTCCAAACTTCATGCCCATAACTTCTAATCTGACTTACCCCATGGATGCTGTAACAGATTAACATCCTCTTTGAACTTGCTCTTCTCTGAGATTCTCTGTCTTATAAATGGCACCACATCCACCTAATTGCTGGAGCCCAAGATCTAAAATTTTTCTTTGATTTGTTTCTTTTGGCCAGGCTCCATATTCGGTTTATCAGTAGGGGCTGTCAACATTACCTCCGAAATCTCCCAAGTCTTGCCTCTGTTCTCCATCTCTACTTATTCTCACCTTGGATTCATCACTGTAACTTGTGCTAGAGTAAAAATTTATGAACTGATCTAACTCTATCTCTTTTTGACCTCTATAATCCATGACCTACTCAGGAGCCAGAATGATCTGTTAAAAATCTTAATTTCAGGGGTGCCTGGGTGGCTCAGTCGTTAACCGTCTGCCTTCAGCTCAGGTCATGATCCCAGGGTCCTGGGATCGAGCCCTGCATCGGGCTCCCTGCTCAGCAGAGAGCCTGCTTCTCTCTCCCCCACTCCCCCTGCTTGTGTTCCCTCTCTCACTGTGTCTCTCTCTGTCAAATAAATAAATAAGATTTTTAAAAAAATCTTAATTTCAGTCATGCTGTTTTCTTTTATAAAAGACTTTACTTAACATCCCATCTCTTACTCAGCTTAAGAAGTCCTATTTCTCTGAATTCATCATTATTCTCCTCTCTCCCATTCTACTCCAGACGTACCACCTCTCTTTCCCTTGAACAAGCTTGTTTCTGCTTATTATACTTTGTGACTGCTTTTTCTAAATCAGTCAATGCTTTTTTGATGTCCTCTCTTCAGAGAATACTTCTTTCCTAATCTCCCAATCTGAAATCCCCTCTAACTCCCCCTGAATCCCATTACCTACAGTAACCTGACTTCTTTTGTCTATTATTTATTTATTCATTCTTCCTCTCAGCTCCCTCCAACTAAAAAGTAACCTTTACTAGAGCAGCAGGCTTATCATTTGTATTTAAAATGCTTTTCCTAACATCTAAAATAGGGTCTAACACATGGTAGCTGCACAATAAATAGTGTTTAAATGAATAAGTCTCTAATACCACCATTTTTTTTTAAAATTTTTTTTGAGAGAGAGAATGAGAGCAAGGGGGGGGGAGAGGGGCAGAGGGAGAAGAGAATCTTAAGCAGACTCCACACTGAGAAAGGTGCTTGACAGAGGACACGAACCCAGGACCCTGAGATCATGACCTGAGCTGAAACCAAGAGGAGGATGCATAATCGACTGCACCACCCTGGTGCCCCTCTATATCCCACTCACTATCCTTTCTTGCTTGGAATACAATAAGCTAGCTTATAATTTATATCTCTTTAATAGCCACCCCTTGTAATTGACTCTATACCTAGAATCTTTTAAAACTGCAGTCTGATTATTCATCCCCCTCTCCTTCATAAACACATCCCATATAGGGTGTGACCCACATTTTCTCCAGCTTGTTTCCTGCTAATCTCTGCTTAGCTCAATGTGCTGCTTTGTCAAATAGTGGGGAGGAAGACTGGAGATGGTTTCACTACATTTTTTAGTAATCAGTATTCAGGAATGCTGTTAGTTTTCTACTCTTGTAACCTCACCGTATTGCCTGTGCACCTTGCACCAGGGTGTTTTTTTCAGGCTTCTTTTTAATTTGTAAAAAGAAAGAACAGGAGGCCCAAAGGTGATTACCAGTCAGAGCAGTTCATCATTAAAAAGGTCTGAGACTTGTGGCAAATGGATAACTGTAAGACACAGGTCAAATGGATTTTGCACTATTCAGGCTCCGGCTGAATTACAAAAATTAAGTAGCACTCTAATTAACCAGAGTAGTTAGCACATAATTCAGATCTCTAGAACTCCAGCTGATTGTGGATTTAAAAAAAAAAAAATGTATAACATACAAATCGAACAACAACGACAACAACAACATCAAAATCCTGTTCTGGTTGGTTTTCCATATACAGGCTTCAAGGGTGAAAAAAAATTACAGATTTCTGCAAAAACAGAAATATTCTTACTCTACAGGAGAATATAAGGTGGATTCTGTTTTTCAAAGAGAATACAGTATTAACCTAGTGAGGGACAAAAGAAGTTTTGCATTCTGTTTGTTAAATGCTACCTATGTCCTGATGACTGTACCAGATGAAAGAAAAAACTGGGAGTTAAGATGAAAACAATATTATATGCAAGTTATAGAACTAACTCTGCCTCACTGATTGTTTTCTGAAGATGTAGAGTAGCCATTCCCCACCAAGTTTAAGTTAACACGCTGGCGTGCACCCTGGATGAACCTCAGATTTGCTAAATAAAGAGAATAATTACATCAGCAAAAATTACTTAAACTCCTCGGGTGCCTGGGTGGCTCAGTTGGTTAAGTATCTACCTTCAGTTAGGTCATGATCCCGAAGTCCCCGAATCCAGCCCTGCATCAGACTCCCTGCTCAGTGGGGAGTCTGCTTCTCCCTCTGCCCCTCCCCTGCTCATTTCTCAAATAAATAAATAAATAAAGTCTTTAAAAAAAATTACTTCAACTTGATAAATAGCTGCAAAACATGTTGGGAAACTTTTAACAGAGACAAGATATGAGAAGGCACTGTAGAAATACTAGAGAAATTTTGGGATTATAGTCTCTGCTCATAAAATGAAAAATAAATTGAAATATGATTTTACTTTTGCACAAGAGAAGCTTTGGCAGTCATTGTGCAGTGTGGGCAAATACAAAAGCTGAGACATGAAGCAGGCAAGTGGTTTCTTTAAAAATTAAAGAAATATTAACACAGGGAAAATATAACAAAAATCCTGTGTTGTCAAATATCTAACTTTCAAGATTCAATTAAAATGTTTCAATTCAGGGGTTAATTTCACACTTTTCACAATATATCACTTCACTTTTTAACTTTTTCCTAAAAATAATGAGGCTAATAATAAAAGCTAACATTTCTTGAGCTTTCACTATGTGTCATACACAATGTTAAATACACATTCATTACCCCATTGGACCTCATGATTCCAGGAAAGTAAGAATTACTGTCTGTATCTTACGGATGAGGAGACTGTGATTCACAAACTCCTGTAAATTGGCCCAAGAACTCACATATAGTAAGAGGGTGAGTTTTGAATCTAGGGGTTTCTGGCTCTAACACCCATATTTTGCTACCCTATGCTATTTCCTTAATTTAAATTGTACCTTTTCCATGGAAATGAACAGCTGACTAAAATCTGCTTATATGAATCACACTTAAAAAGGATTGTAGTCACTCATAATGTATTGCTCACTCATAATAATATATGACTTTAAACTTTGGAAAAGTAGTTTACTACTTTTTACCCTAAATTTAAATGAGGGACTCATTGGATAATTTATTCATTTATGCGGTAAACAAATATTTACTGAGTACTTGCTATATTAAGGCACTCCTTTAGTGATAAACAATATAATTTCCTTCTCTTTATGGAGCTAACAGTCTAGTTGTGGAGGATGGGAGGAAATACAAACAAAAAGAAAATTTCAAATAATAAGTACTATGGAGACAATAAAGCAGATGACATCATAAAATAATACTGATGGGTGAATGTGGTATTTAAAAAAAAGTGGTCAGAGAAGACCTCATTGAAGATACGACATTCAATCTGAGAACTTTGTAAGAGTGAGCCATGAAAAGTTCTGGGGAAGAGCATTCCAGGCAGAGAAAAAGGGGCAAAAGCCCTAAAATGAAAACACATCTGGTGTGTTTGAGGAACAGAAAGTAAGCCAGTGTGTCTATAGTATGGAAAATGTCAGATGAATGTTGAGATGAAGTGGGCTTTGGTAAGAATTGAGATTTTATTTTATTGCAATAAGAAATCATCGGAGGGTGATTTACAGTTCAGAGGATTAATTTGGGGCTATATGATTTATCTAAGAACTTTGGATTTTATAGTTAGGAGTACCATTTCTGTCAGCCTCAAACAAAAATAAGATATGGAAAAAGATTAAGAGGGCTATAGCCATAGTGCTGTATTGAAACCAGAGCTTAAGCCCTCATATCCAGAGACCATTCATTGAGATACAATTTATACATTTAACTTAATCACAGTGTCAGGCACTATTTTAGGTACCAGGGACATGGCTGTGAATAAGAAAAGTGGGTTTTTTTGCCTTATATTCTTATGGAGTACTCGTAATACTGAGTACTTACTGACAGTTCTTTCTAATAATCTATCTTCCTTGTTAGTTTTTCAGTTTCAGGACTTGACTGCATTATTGATCAATTATGACTGATCTAGAACCTATTAACAAGCTTAGCGCATAGTAGGTACTCAGTATCCTTAATTGAACTGAATCGAAGATTATCACGTTAGCTTTAATCTCATTGATGCAGTATTCCATTGTGTGAAAGTATTTTCTCTTTTTTTTTTCAGAACCATGTCCTATTTTTGAACATAAACATATTGGGAAATCATTTCTTTTTTCCAAGAAGGCTTTGTCTTTTTACAGGGTTTTGCTGTATTAGTCACTATTTTATCCTCATTCTGTGCAATGCAGTCTACCTTAATCCTGTGAATTTAAATCTATATGGGATATATCTATTTTGGACTTAAATTATGTGAAGTCAGTTAACCCCCAAATTTTTTCGTAAATAAGTTTTTTCATAGCCACCTTAACATTGTTTGTTTTCACACATCATAAAGGAAGTAATGAAACAGAGAACCTTTGTCCTTTCCTATTTCCATCTATACATCCTATTATAAAAAAAAAACCACAAAGAACAACTCACTAGTTTCTGATTGTTAAAGAAGTCAGTTTAAAATGCCATTGTATTTTGATCTTTCTTTTGGGCTTTCCCTTTACTTTCTGTGAACTATGAACAGATGGTCCCCCAAAAGTGTCCTATTCTCTTTCATGCTGCCTATTCAACAACATTGGAATGTCTTTCTCTCTTCTTGTTTTCCTTCCTGTGTAACTTATTTTCAATCTCTGGAACTTACCTTAACTTTGACCATTTCTGAAGGTCTTTGTTTGATTTTCCACATCTGGGTTATCTACTTGGGTTTCTCCTATTGCCAGCTTTATCACATGCTATTGTAATTTCTATTTACTCCTGGTTTATTTTCCTAGACTGTAAACTTCCCGAGGGCTGGGACCAGATCTTAATTACATTTCTCATTTCCACTTCCTAATCCAGTGACTACCAAATAGTGGACTTTTAACAAAAGTCTATTAAGTGAATGAATAAATGGATAAGTTAGCTGTGATTTTCTAACACAGATCACAATTTAATTTGTTCTCATTGGTACATTAAAAAAAAAAAAGGCTTTGTTCATACTGTGACTTTTCCAGTCTCCTGGGTTCTATTTTTATAATTTTATTTTGTATAGTTTGATACTTAGCATGTTACTTTAGAGCAATATAGCTTTTATGTCTGAGGTAGAAAAGAAAGAAAAGACAATCTAGTATTGGTATAAATCTGCCCTTAGGACCCATTTCTCAGGAAAAGCAGACAAGAGTGAACAGTGGTTGAGGATCTAAGAGCAGGCATGTGTCATTAAGAAAGAGAACAGGGCATCATTTCCACATTCACTTTTATTCCTCTGATATTTCAGCTCACAAAAGCTCTGGCTTGATTGTTGACAGTCAATGTGTAAGAACTGGGGTTTCTACTGCCTTTATACAGGAAATCAGTGTGGCTATATAAGAAGGAGTGAGAGATGGTGTTTCCGTCTCATGAATAAAAACTGTGTATCTTGATGTTGCTGACAAAGAGCTGAAGTTACTAAACCAATGAGATACTCCCAGGGAAATATAGGTGAAAAAGATGCTTACTATTTTTTTTTTCTTTTTTTCCCTTTCCTAGCTCTTTATCAGTGTTCGATTCAACCCAAGGAACCAGGAACTGAGGAGGAAGGAAGTAATTGACATTCAACGCCTCTATTTTTAGACACCTTTACACTTTCTTTTGCTTCTAACTAGCAAGGATTTTTCCAAACAAGCTTTTAATTAGCAGGTGAGTTTAATTGATATGTGGGTTTCTCAGAAGGGGAAAGGACCTCAATGTAGAGAAGGAGGGGGAGGGACTCCAATCACTCTCACTCACAATAGAAGACCATTAATTCATTTGCACCTGGATGTTTTAAAGGATCAATTTACTGTAGCAAAGAAAGAAGGCAGAGAATCAAAAGGTTGGAATGTGTCAGAGAAGAAAGAGAGGCACTATAATTTAACATGCTATGTGGATGGTGTAAAACTTGGAAAAATATTGCTACTGATGTCCAAATACAGAAACTAACCTATTTGCATTTAGTCAGGTTCTGTCCATGTGCTGAGAAAAGATTAATGTTTCAGAATCAATGAAGTTATTTTTTTTTAAGTTTTTAGTCTGCAGGAAAGTAAAAAAATAAAACAAAATACATATTTAAATCACTTTCATTGCTCTTAAAGGAGTATTTTATTAATGTAACTGAATGTGAGGATGTTTTAAAAGTTAAATTCAAAGTGGTCTTGTTATTTATGGGGGCAAGAGAGGATACTTATCCTGTGTCCAATTTTCTAAAGTGGGAGGTTGCAGGAAGTGGGAAGGCGTATACATCATGAATCAGAGACCATTGGTTGCATGCAACAGAGACCAATACTAACTGATGTAAGGAGACAAAACAAAAGAATAAATTGAAATCATACTGGCTTTCTCACAGAATCGAATGAATGGCTTAACAATCAAGCCTCACAAAAAGAAACTAGAGAAGCTCTGAAATTTAGGTAGTAGAAAGTAGTGGAGGGTCCCTTCAAGGATCTACCTCTTTAAGGACTCTGGAAAGAGGAAATGATCAGTGAAGCTTGACTTCATATGCCCACCCACTGACAGGGAGGTGAGATACTTCAGTTCTACCAGCATTATCTGTAGTGAGAGAGAAATAGTTCATCAAGTAAAAAAATTCTAGATGCTGATACAACTTTTGACCTACTCCAAAACTTTATGTGTATGGATACACATGTAACATATAATCTCTACATGCATATGGAGACATATATTGTTACAAAATGGTAATTACCCCATTTTTTCCCCAATATTCCAGTACCAGTATTCCCTGCCTGCTTCAGGATGATTATAGGTGTTGAGCAGGCATGTTGAAACTCTGTGCCACATCAGACATTGTTAAAGTGCATGTTCTCCATTAGCCAGAGTGGAAGTCTGCCTTCCAGAGGAAGAAAATTCCCTTTGATTCCCTGCAGTCAGCAACTATAAAAAAAAAAAATGGCCACACTTTCACCCTTTAAGATGCCTTTTCAGATTACTTGATATTTATTCTTAAGAAAAAACTTAAATAATAGCCTGATCCCTGCTGAGTTCACTATAGAACTGTCAGAGACTTGTATTTATGGGCCATATGATAATTACAAAGAACACAGAGTCCTAGAAGAGAAGCTGGCTACATACATACCTCCTACTCCTAAATTTCTGCTTTAATGAGAGTCCCAAACCGAGATTTTTAGCGAGTATTACTACAATAGAAAATAATTATTTGTTCATAATAGGAAGGGATAGTTCATTATTTATGAATGAACCACTCTATTCAGGATAAATTTTGGGGACTCTTGAAATTTATCCTAAAGACTACACGGTCTCCAACTTACAATTTTTTGACTTTACCATGGCGTGAAAGTAATACACATTTAGTAGAAACCGTACTTTGAATTTTGAATTTTGATCTTTCCCTGGGTTGGCGATGTGCATACAGTACTTTATTATGATGCTGGGCGGTGGCAGCAAGCTACAGCTCCCAGTCAGCTACACAGTCACGAGGGTAAACAACTAATACACTTACAGTTCTGTACCCATACAAACATTGTGTTTATTACTTTCAGTATAGCATTTAATAAATTACATAAGACAGTCAATACTTTGTTATTAAATGGCCTTTGTGTTAGATGATTTTGCCCAAGAGTAGGCCAGTGCAGGCGTTCTGAGCACGTTTAAGGAGGCTAGGCCAAGCTCTGATCTATGGTAGGCTAGGTGTATTAAATGCATTTTTGACCTAGGATATTTTCAACTTAGGATTCGTTTATAGGGATGTAACCCCATCATAAATCGACGTAGGTAAGTATTTTTTTTTCTTTATTGGGAAACAGAATATGTGAGGATGATTTGAAGATTATTGCCTGACCTCATGGTTAATCCAAATGGGAATGCATTACTATCTTTGGCAAAGTAATTAGATTCATAACTTGGCTAACTTGGCTTAGTATTGGCACTTTGTATATTCGTAAAAAAAATCTGAACTGAATGTCATATCCAATTACAATTCTGCCTTGTGTGATTTGTGGCTCCCTGTTTGTATCCTTCTCTAGAACGTTAGCTAGCAATATAAGCTCTTGTAGCAAGCAGCTTACCCAGGTCCAGTGTGTGTTGATGATAGGAAGGTAATAAACACAAGAACCCTGAATGCTGTAATTGGTGATCCAGCCTTCTATACTACTGAAAATTAATTGGCCAGATGTTCCCTACCCAACTGTAAATGGGGGATAATGTAGGAGACTGAGTTTTCAACCTTCCCCAGGTGTGCACATTTGAGCAGAGAAAAGTGATTATGAGTGACATGATGACAGGTGCAGTGCCCATGTTCCACACTGCCCTTGTGTATCTGTGATATATTTAGGATTTTTTCCCCTGAGGCACTTCAGAGATATGAAAATAGACAAGGAATGAAACCAAAAGACCTTTAAAATAGAAGGAAAAAAAAAACCCTTGGAAGTTGTGAGTATTATATTTGTGTATATTAACCGTGTTGTTATTTAAGGTTACATTTGAGCCTGTCACTGTTAGCTGGTGTTATAATTATGTGCCAAGCCCTGTACTAAGCACTTTACATTTTGTGATTAACCTTCACAGTTTTACAGGTGGGTACTTCTATCGTCTCTGCTTTTTTAGATGAGTCAACTGCCATTCTCAGAGATGGAATCAATCTCTCATAGTTACACAGGAGTGAGAGAGTAGCCTTGAGTATCTAACATGAGAGCTCATGAGCTTACCTACTAAGCCATATTGTTTCCAAAATAGAAGGTCTGTTCAGTTCTCCAAAGCACACTGTGATAAGCCCATTACCTGTATTATCTCATTTAATCCTCACAACCAAGAGAGGTATAAAAGACTGTCCTGGTTTCACAGAGGAAGATAAAGATACTATAAGAGTTTGATCAACTTGACAAAGGTCATATGACTTTACAGAACAGAGAAGGTGCTCAAATACACTTTTCTCTGATTTCAAAGCCCAGGTGTGTGGTGGTGCTACAGAAACGATAGGTCTTCTGGATGTGAAAGCATAACATCAGCACTTTGATTGAAGTCTGATTTCCTTTATTGTCCTTACTCACATGTTTACATTCACAGCAAAAGTGATTATTCTGCCATCTCCTATGTAACATTTCCTTGAGCTTTAATTTTGAATGGGGCCCAAAGCATCCCTTGATTATTTCATGCAATTGCCCTCAAGGACTATTTAGGAAGAAAATGTTGTTCTTCTAAAAACACAGCACAACTGTCTCAAAGAGCTTTTAATCCATCTTTTTAAAAGATGTGGACTTTCTAAAATAATGTCGCCCCCATTTGTCTTCTATGAAAGAAGATATTTCAAAACCAGGAACACCTATCATAATAAACCATTAAGATGACTCCAGCCTTTCAGTGTATTTTTAGAATTTCATATTTCACCAAATGTTGTAATATATAATTCATGGTAGTGGGATATGATGGGATATGACAGTTATCTCATTTGTGAAGAAAGACCAAATAACTCATTGTCCCACATCCACAAATAAATTATTCTTGTCCCCAAGCATAAGATTCTTTCTTGTTCGTTTCCTTACCTTAATGGAGTTTCTTTTCTACATTAATATTTTTTGCAAAAGACTATGACCCTTTAATATCAATTTGACTGTTGTGAAAAAAAGGAGAATTCTTAGAAATTAGCCTCACTGATCTAAAAATGAAGTATTATCAAAGTAGCCCATGCCTCTAGAAGTAAAAGGAGTCCTTGAGTGATAATTATTTTGTACGATTTCATTCAGTGTTTTTTGTCACATGTCAAACATGTGAAGAGAAAGCCTAATTTTTCCCTTTGAGACCTTTTGAGCACATACCATCTGTTTCAGCTCAAGGAGGGTCTAGGGTTCTGTTTTTCTTTCTTCATCAATTTCAAAGAGTCCTATATTTGATTCTAGTATTACAGTGCTATACTATCGAGAACTTCCAAAAATTAAATTTGGGGTCTTAATGTAATGCTTTAGTTCACAGAGCATTTAAATGCATACATGAGTATAAGTAAATGAAAAGTTTCCTTAATTAAATTACCTCAGTGTTTAAGAATATGCCTCACTAAGTTTTGCCTATATTTTCCCTTCTTATTCTTTATGATCATGTATATTTCTTATGGTTTTTAATCTTACCTGGTGTGACTTTTAGTCTATGTAGTCTTAGTTGATTGATCTCCTTAAAGAGATTATTTCCTACTCTTTCTTATTTTCTCAATTTGTTGGACATTCATAAAAGCACTCAATAACTCTTTTTCAAGTATAAGCGAAATTAATTTAATGCTTTTCAAGAAACAGAAACAGTCCCATGTTGTCTCCTTAAGGGTACAGTTCAGTGTCGAAGGAGAAGATGGCTAGTAAGGAAGCATTTGGAGGAAATTTTAACTCATGCTTTTATTATTTTGTTTCTCAGAACATTTTCCATGGAAAATAGTGTGATGTTACATTTTTAAGCCTTTTACAATGCAAACTTCTAAGTACATGTTCATAGAACAGCTTAAAAGTTGTATATACATTTTTCTCGTAAATAACCAATTTATACTATATAAGTAATATATATAGAGAACTTAAATTTGCATTTATACATATATAAGCTAGCATAAAATAACTTACTTGATCAAAACATTATCACATATTTATATATTTATGTAACTATGTACAATTATCCAGTTATGATAGGTAATATGATTGATAAAAAGATCTATCTTAGTTGTAGAGTGTGTGTGTGTGTGTGTGTTCTGTTTGCTCTATGTGAGTCTATGTGTGTCTTGCTATTTTCTAAATGTTGTCTGTGTGTGTACAAATGCTCATTGCATCAGGCAGCACTGATAGCTTAGCTCTAATCTTTTATGAGAATATGTGTAGGGCAGAGAAAAAAATACCCAAGTTAATACTCCCAGTATCGTCAGTAACCACACCTCAGCTGGACTTCCTGGACTTTGATATCATATGAGTGCAAAGCTAATAATAATTCCAAAAGTTAGATGGCCACTGGCCTCTACTAAGAGTTCCTCAGAAGGGGATTTTTGGAGCCCACCACAATCAAGAGTTTTAGAGCAATGAGAGAGTCCTGCTAACATCCTTTTAATAACATTTTTTGAGACACCCAAATTGTTAACTACTTGAGCATTTTGCATTAATTCTGATTGCTTTTCAGTAATCAGATCATTAAGACAAATATACAAGCAGTAACTCTTCAACAGATTCTACAAAATATGATTGTTTATTTGGACCTGTAGTAACCAGTAGAATTCTACTGTTTACTGCCTTCAATATTCAACATAAAGATTGAGAGGTAGAAAATAGCAGGAATAGAACAAAAGAAAGATACAAAATCAGAGAGAGGATGGCAATGGAGCTGAACACATTTTGTGTGTCTTTGAGGTGTCAGTTCCTCTGGCAGATGTGTTATATCCCTGATCTCATTTAGTTTTCCTCCTTAGGTGGAGTAGATTGGTTATCTACAGTTTCCAGATAAGGAAACAAATTCCAAGGGATTCAGTGACTTGCCAATGCGTTTTACTTCTAGGAAGCCTTTCTTTCCCCATCACAATTGGAGACAGGTATCCCTGTTTACTGTCTTCCCCTCCCCGACCCTTCAAATTTAAGCTCCATGAAATTAATAAAAATAAACAACACTCCCTGTCCTCAAAGAGCTTACATTCTAGTGTAGAGGGATACAGATAAGCATAAAAATTATGCAAAATATATAGAATGTGAAATGGAGAAAGGCATTGTGAAAAATAATAAAGCAGGGCAGAGGACTAGAGAGGGAGTGGTCAGGGATGTCTTTCCAGAGAAAGTGGCATTTGAACTAAGAACTAAGGATGCAAAGGAGGGAGCCATGAAGTCAGATCAAAAGGAAGAGTGTCCCAGGCAGAGATAACAGTTCCTTGGTATGGGGCAGAAATGAGCCTGACATGTCTGTATGCAGCAAGGAGATCAGTATGGCTAGAGAGGAGGGAATGAGAGGGAGAATAGCACAATATCAAGTCAGACAGGTAGGGTAGAGGAGGGTGAAAACTTCCAGGCCCTTCTAGGCAATTTACTGTGAGTGAGATGGGAAGACAAGGCATATTTGAGTAATGGGCTTGGTGTGACCTGATTTACCTCTTCCTCAGATGATCACAGATTGCTGTGTTGAGAACAGACTGAAAGAGGTCAAAAATGGAAGCAGGGAGAATGTTTAGAAAGTATTAAAATAATTCGGGGAAGCATAATCACATATGGCTTAAACTGAGGGTGGGTGGCAGGGAAGGTGGTGAGTAGTGTGATTATGGATATGTATTTGTTGAAGGTAAATCTGACAGCATAGATATGGGATGTGGGTAAATCTGACGCATAGATATAGATACAAGTCAAGGGTCACCTAAGGGGTTTTGGGCTGAGCAACTAGAAAGATGGAGGCACTAATAACAGACAGCTAGTCTATTGCAAGACAGTATGTTTTGGGGGAAGGGTTTGGAGCTCAGTTTTGGACATGCTAAATTTGAGATGTTTATTAAACATCTTACCTGAGATATTAGTCTGGCGATTGGATATCCAAGTCATCTGAGTCCATAGGAAAGTTCAGGGCTTGGGATATGAATACAGTGTCATCACTATAAAGATTGTATCCAAAGTCATGGGACTGGATGAAATCTCCATGGGGTTAGTGAGGGCCTGGCAGATATTGATTATAGTTGATAATTTAAAATTACCTGTATATGAAAGAATGGATGTGTGCAACAGAGGTGAAATGAGAAGAAACTAGTTTGTCTGACATCAGAGCCATTGTGTTTCTTACTCTTTGTGTAGGTCTAGGTTTTTAGTTGAACAAGAGAAATTGCCTAGTTATTTTAAAAAAGAACAACGGCAAAATGGGAATTTACCTGAAAGGTATTGGAACACTCACATATTTTTTTTTTTTTGAGAATTAAAGAACCAGGCTTGAATGCTACATAAGCAGAAATAAGGCCTATAATTACACAACCATTAAAAAAACGTTATCAATATGTCAACTTTAGCAACAGAGTAAGAATGGTGATGGTAATAATGATATCAAGGAAGCGGGAATCCTTTTCGAAAATGTCTGCCGTGTTGCAGATCTTGAGATCATTTAATCCTCACAGCACTTTTGTGAAATGTTCACTGTTATTCTCACTTGATGGATGAAGAAACTGAGGGTCAGAGATGTTAATTGATTGAGCACCAGAGTCTGGATTCCGATCCGGATTTGTCTCATTCCAAAAACACTTTCCCCATTTTACCAGACTGTCCTTTTAAAGTAACAAGTAGGTACAGCAATTCAGAAAAAGCTGCAAATTCTTTTCAGAACACTGTGAGGTAGCCTGGGCTGATGGTTTATTCCTATTTAATAGAAAGGAAAACTGGAGCTAAATGATCTCGCCCAGCTTGATAACCTATAGAAGCCAACCTGAGATTTGTCTCCCAGTCCACTAAATGTGAGTCTGAACTTTCTCAACATCACTCAGAACTAGCAAGACTAATGATGATCCTAATAAAAATATCTCTATCCTTTTGCAAAAGTTTTTACAAGCTATTGATTTCCTTCAGTCATAAATATATGTGAATGTACTAAAGTCCTATATTTATTGATTATGAAATTGGATTTCATTTTGATATTCTAATGGTACCTCTTTATGCATTTCTGCTTAACTTCAGTCCTAATTGTGATAGTATTTTCCTCTATCACAGAATTGCTCTGGATTCTGATCATTTTCACCTTTCACTTTTTTTTTTTTTTTTCAATTATTAATTGCTTCCCCCTTCCCCAACCACTCTTGTTTGGAAATAAGGAGCCCTCTTTTCCTTCCTCAGGTTCTGTCATTCTGATGTAGAGAATCAATCTCTTTCATCAATACAATATTTCTCTGCCTGCTTTGTCATTTATTTTTGTATTGGATTGTCTTTCACTTTATTTCACTGGTCTCTTTCCTTTTGACTCTTTTAAAAATTTATTTCTCCCAACTGAATCACTTCAGTTCGGCAGAATGAGATTTTGCTTGCTTTTTCTCCCTCAACATGTTATGTTTATCATGAGATTAACATCTTTATTTTTTGGCTCCGAAGTCTCTTGAACATTTTCTCTGAGTCATTTTTATTTTCCTTCTTGTCTCTTTGGTTCTGTGTTGTTAAAGTTCTTCATGGCCTGTTTTCCACCTATCTTTTAGTTTGGTCTGTTTTCTTACATCAGCTTCTTGGGAGGTTTTATTCTTCAATTTTTCACATGATGATATCAGAAATCTCTGCTACTAGGTACGGTCAAAGAATTATAAGTCCTCTGCTCTGTTCCGCTCTCTGCACATGTTTATTAGTGAGTAGATAGTATTGGAAGAGCTTCCATTCTTATACTAGGCTTGTCCAGAGTTATATTTATTAAAAAAAAGTACTTCAATCTTAAAAGAAAGTGTATCTCAAAATAAGATTCAGTTTTGTAAAAACTTACTGTTATTCAAGTAGTCTTGGCAATCCACAACAAATATTTTTCTGAATTATTCATATTTAGTTATTTTAAGTTTTGATTAATATTTTTGAAAATAAAAAGTACAATACCTGCATATAAGAAAGATCTTATAGTTTATATTTAAGTGTGTTGAACAGAGTTGATAAAGTTGGGGCAGCACTTGGGCCTAGTGGACAGAGTTGAGCTTTGGAGTTAAACAGATTTGAGTTTGAATCCTTGTTTCACCTCCTTCCAGTGTGTGGCCTTCAGCAAGCTGAATTTTCTCAGCCTCAAGTTTCTCTTTTCTTAATATTGGGGTAATTGTATCTGCTCTATGGATAGTTAGAAGAGTCACCATGATACCATTTTTAAATGTTTTAATTCAGGGGCTAAAATATTGTAAGTGCTTGAACTTGTAGACATTATTATTTTATATAAAATATCAACATTTCTGATCTTTTTTTAAAATGTGAGATTATTTCCGAAAGTAGCCATGACCTTTCTTTCATCTCTTTAGTTTGAGAACATTTGCCTTCTTACTATTAAGTATTCATTATTTTATAATTATAATTTGAATACATACTTGTCCTGATAGGAAAAAATATATATGGCAACCTAGAGAAGATTTGATAGCTGTAAGTATGAAGTAGATTTTGCATAGGAAGAAAAAAAGCACCTTAAAAATGGTTAAATATTTCTGGATTATATCATCACAAAGTAGGAAAATTATAATTGAGGGAAGTCTGAGTAAATCCTTTAGAATTAAGGTGCCTTAAGAACTGATAGAAGAAATCTAATGAAGCAGGAGGTTATGTAACCTCATGGAGTTTTTTTTGTTTTTTTTTTTAAGATTTTATTTATTTATTTGACAGAGAGAGAGAGACACACAGTGAGAGAGGGAACACAAGCAGGGGGAGCAGGAGAGGGAGAAGCAGGCTTCCCCAGAGCAGGGAGCCCGACGTGGGGCTCAATCCCAGGACCCCGGGATCATGACCCGAGCCAAAGGCAGACGCTTAACGACTGAGCCACCCAGGCGCCCCCATGGAGTTTTTAATGATGAAGATAAGACACATTTCCTTAGTTCTTCTAGGAAGAACTAGATGCAGATGGCATCCTCAAGAACTTCAGTTAAAATTAGCTAGTTAAGAGTATACACAAGTAAGAGTCCCATTCTCTTAAGTCAAGGTTTTGTGTAGAGAATTAAATTCTGACTGTGAAAGTGTTTGCCTTCTGGGTCAAGTCCATCTATATCCAAAACCTTTCTCATCTAGCCTGACCTCCTTCTTGAGAGTTGCTGTTCTACTGGTTGACTGAAATTTAATGTATCCTCTCCCCTCAACTTCCACAAGTCAAAACATCTCTGTGCTTTCTGGCCACCCACCTACCAGAGCAGTCCTACATTTGCTAATGTGTGCCAATGGTCACATAATTTCAGTGAGTCCTTTAAATCATCCTTAATTCTATCGTTCAGTCTCTCTGACCTTGTATTTTAATTCCCTTGATTTCTACTTTAGACCTGTAACTGACAGTCTGTCACAGGCATTTGATACTCTACTTGTTTTCATGCTTAAAAAAAAAAGAGTCTGGTAAATGCTTCCAGATAAAGTATCTGGTCTAATGATCAGAATCACAAACAAATCTATTAGCATGTATAAAAATGCCATTAATATTTTGTTGTATTCTAAATTATAAATATTATTAAAATGCTGCTTAATATTAGCATAGAATGGCATAAGGCCAGCACGTGTACCGAAACATAACATTTCCCCCCTTCCATTTACTACTAGGGACTCACTAAATATTACTCCTAAAGGTGAAATATTTTGGAAGCCACAGACCCCTACACATAAACTTTCTTTTGTTCCTCCCTCAGTCTAACTATAATTCTAAAAATTTTGTCTGGTAAGGAATTTATTCTTTATGGTTTATACACGACTGTCACATGAGATGCATCTCCCTCATGCTATAGGTACTGAGAGATTTAAAGGATTTTCAGGGCTAATTTTCCCTATCGGATTTTTGCCTTACATCCTCCTTTAAAATACAAGGAATGTTAATTTGGTATTCCACAGTCCCATTTCTTACCTACTTAGGTGGCTATTTACTTACTACAGAATAAATTTCAAGTTTTTAAATCTCTTACTTAATTCTTCAACTTCTGCTTTTATTCTTCCACAGACCCTTAAGAGCATCCCATCAGGCTTGCTCAGTTTCCCCTATTACAGACTGTGCTTCTGCTTTGAAAACTTGGCCTAGTCTCCTTTATGTGTAATAATCTCCCTCCATGTCCACCTAGAGAATTCCTACCTGTCTAATAACTTTCACTTAATCATCCACTGCTGGAAATAGGGTTTCCTTCCTCTGAACTATGACCCTAGGTTTCTAGCACACTTTCACCCCTTGTATCCACCATGCTCACTGTGAAACATGAACAATGCAGAAAATCAAGAAAGAAAAGAAAAAAAAAAAAGACTCATTATCTCACCCCCTCAGATGACAACTATTAATACTTAATAATAGACTTTTCTTGCTTTTTTCTCCTTTTTATACCTCATCATGCTTCTCATAATTAAAAGGAGAAAAGTAGAAATTCTATCCTTACTTTATTATGTGTCAGAATACTATTTTAACCTTTTAGAACCACTGATTCCACAATCTTTACAACTACTATAGGAGTATCTTATTTTTATCCTCATTTGTTAGAAAAGAAACCCCAAACAGAATTGTTAGGCCACTCTCCCAAGGTCACAAAGCTACAAAGAGGTAGAAAGTGGGTATGAGCCAACATTTGCTTCACTTCACAAGGCTTGGATCTTAACTACAACGTGATGCTGCCACTATGGACATATATGCTGCTATATGTAATCACAACACATTGTTTTTTCTGACATATGTAAAAAAAGTTTAAGAGAAAAATAGAAAAATGGCATTTCTAAGACTAAAAGTGAAACTTTATATGAAGGAGACTCTATGAATCATTATCTTAAAAGGGCAGATTTAGTCATAAGAGTAATAATTATGGTTCACACCTGTGTGGGGCTTATTACCACATACTAGGCAGTGTTCTAAGTGTGATAAACGTTAACTCATTCACACTCACATTAACTCCATGGGAGAAGTACTGTAATGGTCACTGTTTTACAGATGCGCATACTGAAACAGGTGAGTTAAATGATCAACCTAAGACTATTATGATGCCTCAGCCTATGAAAGAGCATTATACTGTGTGTATGTATGTATATATGTGTGTGTGTGTACAATGTGTACATATATATGTATATATATATAATTTATAAATAAATTTATATATGAACATATATAATACTTCTACGTCTAACCTTCTGCTTTTATATTTTTTTTTTTCTTAATATAACCACAGTGTACTTACTTCGGCCATAACATGGCATTTAATATGTAATCAGTAGCTCAAAAACGGGGAATGATTCTTGAACCAGTTTTGTTTGTAGAAGCAAGGCGCTAACTTTAATTAACTTTAACTAAGACTGCTCATAGCTGCATGTGAGAAGAGACACAAAAAGGCCCATTAACTCTGAACATCATTTCCATGTTTTTGCCTCTGTATGCCCTCAAGATAGTACTTTTTCCCTGCTGTTCTTTGATTTTTGCCTCTTTTTCCATTTTTTTAAAATGTATTAGCAAAGGGTGTGAGTCTAAAATTAGTCATGTTCCGCTGTAGCTTTTTAGTTCATCTAAACACATCATTTCTGGGGAAATGGTAGAGAATTTTGAGGAAAATTGTATTTTAAAGGTTGAAAAACCTTGTTTTTAGGAATCCCCTCATCCCATTCATGGGTAATTATTTGGTCTCGGTTTTTTTCTGAATGTATGTGAGCATGTATGTTTTACAAAGATATTCTTTGCCAACAGAATCTTCTCTCCCAGTAATGCACGCTTACTTGCCTGTGGTTTGGTAATATTGAATGAATATTGTTAACTTTCAGATATTTAATGTGCAGTTGTAAAAACTGCATGATTCCACATGTAAACATTTTCTGAAAACTAGCATTTAAAATTACTTTTTAGGGGCACCTGGGTGGCTCAGTCGTTAAGCGTCTGCCTTCGGCTCAGGTCATGATCCCAGGGTCCTGGGATCGAGCCCCGCATCGGGCTCCCTGCTCCGCGGGAAGCCTGCTTCTCCCTCTCCCACTCCCCCTGCTTGTGTTCCCTCTCTCGCCGTGTCTCTCTCTGTCAAATAAATAAATAAAATCTTTAAAAAAAAAAAAAAATAAATAAAATAAAATTACTTTTTACTATTTTCATGACCCTAGACTTTGAAGGAATCCTTCAATGACAGCTGAAGCGAGACATTAGCAGCCACTGTCCTTTTTGTATTCTGTGCCAGGCGCAAGGACTCCATTCCTCTTGAAAGTTTTATCATGTACAAGGCTATTAACATTATGAGGATAGGCTGAAGCATGAATAAATCCTGAGACTTACTGATGATGTCATTACACTGGTCAATAAAATACATAGAGGGAAGGGCTTCCCACGCTACCAGGTTCGGTTAACTAAATCAGGATACACGAGCAATTAACTCTTTAATTAAGATGAATGGGTGACATTAGCCCTCCTTAAACTCTGCTCGTCAGCATTTACAAATAGAAAAAGACGGATGCCTCCTTCCCAAGAAATGTGGGTTTTATTTTTCATTCATTGACACAATCTCATTCTTACTACTTCGTAAACAAAGTCAACAAAGCATGGAGGTGGTCAGAGATATTTTAACAGGTTCATTTCCTCAGTTATATCTCTTACTATTTAAAGATCCCATTTTGGAATTTATTAGTTTTTTTTTTTTCCTTTACAAAGCTAACTTTATCATTATTATTATTGAACACAATTGCTTTGCCTTTTTCCCCATTGCACACAAGGAAGATTCATGTCAGAATCTTATAGATGAATGCAACACAGCATGGAAACAGTATCTATCCATTTGTTCTTCCAACAGCTATTCACTGTTATCTGCTACTTTGCTGTAACTTAGCTTAGTCTTGCAAGTCTGGAGATACATGTTTTACTTCTTTTATGTCTCTAGTTAGCCTTATGAATGTAGATCAGGCGAGTGTTTTTGAACCTCCATTTCCTTATCTGTAAAACTTGATTACTGGAGGAATTGGTCCTATAATTCTCTTTCAGTGATATTTAACACAGGATAAAGGAAAACAAAGATATGATTCATTCTAAGAACAAAGTGTCAAAACCAGCACTGTGCAAAAACAATATGAGGTGATCTGTAGATGCAATTTCAAATTCTCTAATATCCACATGTTAAAAAGGGGGAAAAAATGGAATTTTCATATTTTATTTAACCTAGTACATAAAATACTATTTCAACATATGTATTTATTTGCACAGATATATACACACATAAGTTATATGACCTATTATATATATATATATATATATATATGATCTATTTTATATTATTGTCTGTACTAATTTTTTGAGATTTTAGAGCACACTTAAATTCGGACTCATTCAAAACCTACATATGGTTAGCAGCTGCCATATTGGAGAGTATAATTCAAATGTTAACAAATACAAGAACAAATACAAGTATACCCAAGATAATTATCCAAAAAATAAATAACAAAACTTGGATTGTCCGTGGGCAATAGAATTTCTCTGAGTGAATATAATTTCTTATAAGGGGAACAAACAGTATTAAACAAATCCATGTGCCACAGTGTGTCATAAAATGAGAAGACCCAAGCAAGTGTGGAAACAAAACCTTCCCCACTGTAAATGATACAAAGTTTGTACTCTTCACTTACAAGACCCTCAACTACATGGTTCGTGATATAGACAATCTAATGGGTCAGATATTCTAATCAATAGAAGGATACTAACTATTCTCTATAGAAATTTACCATTTAAAATGAGTCCTTTATTTCTTAACTTCATTAATATTTTAAATGGAAGTCATTGAATTTTAAGGTTAGTGACATATCCATCTTTTCATAGCATTTTCTACTTTAGCTGATCCCATTTTTTCACTGGATTCAATAAATACTTATTGTGTTAAAAAATAAATTGAAGTGTAAAAATATTTTGTTAAGAGATTGTAGATTTTATTTTTACAACTTCTTTGTCATCTCACATTATTTGGATTTTTTTCATTTTGAGGTATTTCCTCTAATAGAGAGTAATAATGACAGTAGTAATAATAATAACATTAACCAAAGTATATTTAGTGTTTACTAAGTGCTAGGTACTATGCTAACAGGATTATGGATTTTATAGAATAAAATCTGACTTGGATCTGTATGGATTAAAAAACTAAGCACCAAGTAACCTCTCTGATTCTGCATCTAAGTAACCTCTCCTCTTTATGAACACTAAGAAACTTTATAGATCCCTTTATTTTCTATGTGAATGTGATTGAATGCATATTATTGATTTAAATTACTTAGAACAGGAACTAGAACACAAAGCATTCAGTAAGTATCTGTTGAAATTGTTTAAATATATTATAAGTTTCTAAATAAGGCGGTTATTTGGGAATATCTACTGAGTGTTTTCCATGTGAGAGACCCATTTTAAAGTGAATAAAATAGATATTTGAAAACTAAAAAGCCATCTTTCTATATGCCGCACTCTTTACCAAGTGAAAAATATACATGTTAAAATAGAGTCAAACAGTTTTCCACCTTATAGGAGCTTACTTTTTAGTGCATGAAGCAGACGTACAAATGATTCCAAGACCACATTATAAAATGCTTCTCTAGAAGGTTTGGAACAGCAAGGAAGGTTAAGTCTTTCAGGGGATAGTAAAAAATATGGGGAAGGTAGCATTCTAGGTGAGTTTAAAAGAAGTGGAACTTTTCCAGGTATGAATGTCACAAACCAAGGGGACACAGAAATGGGAGAGCACACAGTAGACTTTTGTTTTTTTAATAGCCTGTGAGCTTAATAATTATCACGTAGTAGGAAGTAGCAGCATATCGGAGGGTAGAAAGATATATATGTGTGTATGTGTGTCTCATAAAGAATTTGGCCTTTGATTTCTAAGCAATGGGAAGCTTTTAAATAAAGACATAAAATCAGATTTGAATTTTACAAACAGTAATTATGGCATCAAAATGGTGGGTGATTTGAGAAAGCACGACTCTTAATTGTAGGCCATTGTACTAGTTGAGGGTGAAGACAGTGAGGGTCCAAGCAAACTCAGAGTGGTAGATGTGAGAGAAGAAAAGATTTCAAAACCATTTCTAAGGCAGTTTTCATAGGGCTTGTTAAAGGTAGGCAATGAAAGGGAGATATCAGGATATCAAGTACAGCTCTAAAACCTCTAATCAGGTGAATGCTGGTATTATTAAATATTAAGACTACCCTGAACTTAATTTAATCATTTTGCTAGTTTCAAAAGCACTTTCAGTATTAGGTAATATTCCCTGTCAATTATTTGAGCAGTAGTTTATTATAATGTTGTGGAAAATACCTCAACAGCGAATAAGAAGAACTATTTAATATACCATCTTGGCAAATGACCCACAGAATTCTTTACTTTGAAGAGATCGAGCACGAGTGCAAGCGTCAGATGTCCAAGCAGTTTTTGGCTATGGAGAAGTCACTTAACCTCCCTAAGTCTGACCCTTCTTTACAGTCCAGTATTTATAGGAAAAAATAGTAATTAAGCACATATGCACTTTAAAAATTAGGCACAGCGGGGCGCCTGGATGGTGCAGTAGGTTAAGTGTCCGACTCTTGATTTCAGCTCAGATCTTGAGTTCAGTGTTGTGAGTTCAAGCCCCCTGTTGGGCTCCATGCTGGGTGTGGAGCCTACTGGAAAAAAAAAAAAAAATCAGTCACAGTAAGTATTGTAGAGGAAAGACCTTGAAATCATCCCAAATGTTCCAGAAAATCTAAAAGTTAGTTAGAATTTTAATGAGTTAGGGAACATAAAACAAAGATATCTGTGCTTTTCCTCACTCCAACTAAAAAGTTTGGAGATACCAAAGGACTATCTAAAACTATCCTTTTTCATATCTTCCCAAAAGAAAGGGCAATTAAAAGGTCATGTTAAGCAACATCACAAACTGGCAAATCTCTGTTTGTAGTAATATAGAAATAGGTCATCATTATGTTCCTAACAATATGTTATGATATTACACTTGGGGTTAAAGGCAGTTATCAGCCACATGACCCTTTTGGGTTGTGGGACCGTAGACCAGTGGCTCTCAAACAAGAATCATTTGCCTTGTAGGAAACATTTGTCAGGTTTTGGTTGTCATGACTAGGGATTGTTGCTGGCATCTAGTAGATAGAGACCAAGGATGCTGCCAGAATGTTACAATGCACAGGACAGTCCCTCCCCCACCACCACCAAAAAATGATCTAGTTCAACATGTCAGCACTGCTGGGGTTCAGAAATTCTGACATATACCATGTATGAAGCTTCTTAGGTGTGCTTGAGAAGTGCTGTCATAACTTAAAGAAAATTGTTTAATTTTTTAACTTAAACATAACCAAGTGGGGGACAGTTCATGGATGAAGCACTCAGTGACACTCAAATGGAAGTTAGGAATATAAAGTTTGCGTTAACCTCATATTCTCTATCAGTAAGCATGTTTTTCCCTGCTTATAAGACCGATTCTATTTGAAGTCGTTAACATGGCATTTAGCATTTTCCTTGGGAAGCTGCTTTAAAAAAATCCAGGTTGAAGTTGTAATACCAGGGAAAATGGAGCACAGACATTGGCATAGTATTCCACTTGGGAGTGATGCCTTGTGTGGTCCATTTCTACCTATCTGCTCACAAAAGTGAATTTCACTTAAAGCTAGGGCCACACATTTAAATGCTTAAAGCGAGGCTGATATTCAGCACCAAGCCCACCGGGTACTGTCACATCCACAGCAGGTGGAAAGCAGCTCCACTGAAAACTCTGCGAGACCCCACAAGCTGCCCCACCCAAGTGCCCTGGGTTCTTTCCTAGGCCACCTCTCACCACTGTGCACACAGTCCCGCAACAAAAGGGTTAACTCACAGCATTGCAGGGAGCCCCAGACACTGCTTCGGGGCCTGCAGTAATTCCAGTTGGTTGGGGCCGGAGCTATACCTGCTGTTCAATATTTATCTGTCTAGATAAAGTAAACGGTGAAGTGGTCCAGGTGTAAGATGTTATGGGGAGGATGACATTGAGCCTCACTGAAGAGTAAACACTCAGGAGTGGTGGGGACAGTGGGGCACTGGATAGCACATGCCACTGTAAATCTGAGCAGCCCCTACTCAGATTCAGCAGATGGTCGCCATGTGGGAATGCAGGGCCAGAGTTGCCAGCTTTTTCAAGAGAAGCAGTGAAATCTAATGATTTTTAAACATTGACAATTAATTCAAATGTAAAACACTATTCAGCCCCCACTGCAGCCTATATAATCCCTTCTGGGGATAACCCGTGGGCCAGCAGTTTGCAAATTCTGCTTTAAAAGGATAGGGAGAGGAATGTCTTGATTCTCAGTTCCAACACGGAATTATTTCTTAGACTACAGGCCTCCTCTCCTGCCACTAAAAAGGATTTCTCTGAAACACCATTCCAGGTGAATTCAAACTGCAGCTGGTATTTGAGACAACAGTGAGCCTGCCTCTTAAGGAGCCAGACAATTGACACTTTTGGTTGTGTCTTTTAAGGCATAAAGCTCCTGGGGCGCCTGGGTGGCTCAGTCGTTAAGCGTCTGCCTTCGGCTCAGGTCATGATCCCAGGGTCCTGGGATCGAGCCCCGCATCGGGCTCCCTGCTCCGTGGGAAGCCTGCTTCTCCCTCCCCCACTCCCCCTGCTTGTGTTCCCTCTCTCGCTGTGTCTCTCTCTGTCAAATAAATAAATAAAATCTTTAAAAAAAAAAAAAAATAAGGCATAAAGCTCCTATCTCCACGTGACCAAAGACAGAGAGCCTCCATGTACTCACATGTCGAGTTTGCAAGAAAACATTTCCTATAGGTGGCTTAAATATGAGCTTCATGTTATGCTCAGGTAGGTATGAAATTCAGGGACTATATTTATGATCTTACCTAAGGAAATGTATCAAGTGAAAAACAGATGCTAAATACTCTTTTCTATGTAGATGCTACTAATGAAAATGCTTCATGAAACAACTAAAAATGAACCTCTCTAAAGGTGACACAAACATTTCACTTAATGTTAAAGTCTGGAAAAGAAATGATTCCATAATTCTGTTCCAAAACAATTGATCCTCTAAAGTGCCTCCCTCTTTTTCTTTTTATTGATACCTCGGTCATTTTTTTCTTTTTTTTTTTAATATTGAAGGACATTTGGATCACTTAAGCAAGTATTTGCTGTCCTATTCTCAATTTAGGGTCTTTATCCCAGAGTAATAACTTATATCATGACAGAATTGAGAATAAACTTTTTGATGAATACAAAGAGCATCAAAGTTTCAACAGAAGGCCAAACTGTGGAATCTCCGTTATGAAGATGAGCCTGGGAGGGGACAGGGAGAACTACCTGGCAGGTAGGCAATGTGCATGAGGATTGAAGATGACCCATTTCCTGTAGCCAGGTATGAAATTCCAAGAAAAAGGTGTAAGAGGAATAGAGAGGGTTCAAAGAGCAAGGGCCATTCAGTTCACAGCAACAATCATATTATGGATAGTTACTCCTGAAATTTCTTTAGAAGAAATAAACTTTCAGCTTTTTCCTGCTATAGCAGAGGATATTGAGGCTTAGAAAGGTGATGTTACAGAAGCTCTCAAAGTCACAGAGCTAGTTTTCTGATGACTGTTCTCTTTACTGTATTTCCTTCTGCCACCATCCCTGCTGCCATATTTCTTGGGACCATATCATATGATAGAAGTAAAAAAATGTGAGCTGAAACCCATGGGTGTGTGTATGTGTATGCTTTTGTTGCTGATTCTGTTCATATGTTCAAGGAGGAGGAGGCTATACCCAGGAGGTAAAATGAAATTTTAGTATTTTAATAATTCTCAACTCTCTTTAATGCTACATAAGTCAAGATTGGTTAATATGTACAATAACCTATGTTGGTTCTGAGGAACTGAAGGTTTTCTTTTTTTTTTTTTAAGATTTTGTTTATTTATTTGACAGAGAGAGAGTGAGAGAGAGCGAGAGAGAGAGCACAAGCAGGGGGAGCGGCAGGCAGAGGGAGAAGCAGGCTCCCCGCTGAGCAAGGAGCCTGATGTGGGACTCTATCCCAGAACCCTGGGATCATGACCTGAGCCGAAGGCAGATGCTTAACCACTGAGCCACCCAGGTGCCCTGGACCTGAAGGTTTTCTTTTTTCTTTTTTTTTTTTTTTTAAAAGATTTTGTTTATTTATTTGACAGAGAGAGATACACAGCGAGAGAGAGAACACAAGCAGGGGGAGTGGGAGAGGGAGAAGCAGGCTTCCCGCAGAGCAGGGAGCCCGATGCGGGGCTCGATCCCAGGACTCCAGGATCATGACCTGAGCCGAAGGCAGGCGCTTAACGACTGAGCCACCCAGGCGCCACCGACCTGAAGGTTTTCGAGAGGAAGGGAGGAACATGTAGTGAGGGCCTATTATGTGCTTTCTCTTAACATGCTTTATGTCATTGTAACCTCACAAAAGCCTGAGTCTGAGACTCAGGAAAGTGAAGTTGCTTTCATCAAGCCATGCCGTTGGTCACTGGCAAAGCTGGAAGTTAGGCGTGGTGGATAGAGTACACCGCCACAGCACACTGCTCTGGTGTGAACCCTGGGCTCCCGCACTCCCAAGATGGAAGCTGTTGGGCTACTTATTTGAATCTCATACTGTGAGTTCCCTCATCAGTAAAACAGGAATAAAAATAGTTCTCACATAATTTGAAAAATGGTAATGAAAACTCATAGTCGTAACTGTTAAGGTTGTTTAAAAGAGTCAGTAAAAAATTCATGGAAAACACGTAGCTCATGTGTGGCCCATAGTAAATGTTCAGGAAACATTAGCTGTATTATTGTTACCATTACTACTGGGGCTCCTGGGTGTGTGCACACATTTTTTCTATACTCCTAATCATAGTTTACCACCTTGCATGTTATACTGTTATGTTAAAATTGTGTAATGAAGATTTCCATTTTTCAAGTATCTACAGGCATTTTAGCAATAATTTATTTTCATAATGGGTTTCTAAATGAAGAAAGTGTTAACAAAGCTCAGCTAAAAAATTAGGCTGGATGATTGAACCCAGAATACCTGAATACCCCCTACCCTTTTACTAATCATGTACACCTTGACCACTTTCCTAATGTGATGCATGCAGATTAAGTCTTTTGTTTATTGATTGGCCAAATATATGCAGGGCGAATGTATGCTACTTCATCCTTGGCTCTTCCGAGGGAGACTGTTACCATAGTAACCAAGGCATCCTTTGACTCCTATTTCTACACAGAGTTATAGAAATGTTTCTTAAAAAATACTTACAACAATATTTAATGTTGAATCTAAAGTAATTTTTCTCATTGTTTGGGGAGCAAAATTGATTTTCTCTGGGCAAAGTTTGTTTGGCTACCCAAATGTACTGTTTATAGTAATGTGTTCCACCAAATTTCTTTAAAAGCCAGTTAAACATATTTTGCCTTAACTTCTAATCTAATTTCATCATTTGGAAGTGCCTCTTGCTGCACTGTGCCTGTTTTGATTTGGAAATAGTGCACATTCCATCTTTGCTATGTCAGGGTAAGGTGGAAGGGAACAGAAGGAATCATTTGATTTCTTCTATCAGAGAACAACAGTATGTGTGGCATGGGAGGGAGAACACATGCTTGGGTGTGTTCAGGAGTCTGGCTTATTTTAAAGCCGAGATTTTCAGGTGGCAGCTGGTGCCTGGTTTATGATTCCAGTGGTTCAAAACCCATTCTTCCCTGAGACATCTGTTTTAATTTTTTTTCAAAATTAAAGTTATTTAAAAACAACTTTTGTTGTTCTCATTACAAGAACAGTACATAATCGTTTCAGAAGATTCAGAAAGTATAGATAAACGAAAGAAAGATGCCCATAATCCTGCTTTCTGGAGATAACCGCTGCTAACTATCTGGGTGTGTCCTTCCAGAGTCTTATGTATTTATACATATATTTTCTTTCAAAAAACAAGACCATAACTGTTTATTACTCTGGAACCTGCTCTTTTTATATAACCATGCACTGGTACTCTGACATATTAAAAGATCACTTCTAACTAAGCTTTGTGTTTAATGGTATAACTTGTAAGGTGTTATAAGATATTGGTAAATTAAATTAATACTCATTTGTTGGATATTTAAGTAGTATCTAGATTTTTTCCTTGATTTAAACAGAATTGTAATGAATTTCTTGATATATTTACCTTTGCCTATACTTTTTATAAATGCTTAAATGGGAAAAGATAAAGGTAGATTATTATGTCTTGCTGGAATGGAAAAGATGTGAAGGTATGGTTGAGGTGGCTCTTGATTATGCTTCCACTTCCTTTTATGAGCGGACACCTAGACATCCCTAATAGTGTCTGCATCCAGGAGTCAGAGCAATGAACTTGATATCAGCTCATCCTCTGTGACTCTGAACCATTCAAATGCTGGACCCTAGTTTCAGTTTCCTGTGATCTTGGGAGGAATTTTAGCTTCACTCTGTTATTTATTCCACAAACATTTATTGGGAATCAATTATATTCTAGTACTCTGCTATCCTTTGTGAATTATATCGCTTACCCATACTATACATCTGACCCCATCATATACTAATAACATGTACACAAGCATTTAAGTTAAGGATGTTGGAAAGTAGCATAAACTTTCACTTCTGATAGTTAGGGGGTCTGAATTCCAAGTCTCCTACATAATAGTTAATTTATATTTCCGAAACTCAGTTTTCTCATCTTTAAAGTGGTAAAAATGAAAGTTATTTCAAGGTTTTTTTTTATTGTTGTTGCAGGATTCAGTGGCTTCATATATAGAAAGTGCTAGGCATGATGCCTGGTATACATTAAGACAATGGCATTGGTGATGCCAATGGCAATGGGAAAGCATGGAAAAGGGAGCTACTCATCCTTTGAGGGGGTTCAGGAAGGCATCCAACTTCTCGTTCTGTGCTTAATAGACTAAGCAGAGAGCTGCAAGTTTAAAACTCCATGTCTAAGTGCCAGCTCTCCACGACTCACTGCCTGACCTTGGGTTAACCACTTAATCTCTCTCTGCCTTGGTTTTCCTCTTCATAATATGAGCATAATAACTCTTACCCACCTCACTAGGGCAAGGATGATTAATCAGTGTTTATAAAACTCAATAAATCCTTTGGGTATGAAGTGCAGTGAGATTGGAAAGCATTATTACTATTAGCTGCTTTCTTAATATCTAAACCAGCATACCAGGGACTGCTGAATGGAGTACCACAGAGTTATACCCTCATCCTATATCATTGTCAAGAATCTCAGTTCCTTTAGCCCTGCCCCTGCAAATATCAGTTTTTCTACCACTATTAATGCTCACTGTTCAACAAGGAGCAATCAATTTCCTGCTTATACCCAAGTGTCGATAGCCACCCACACCCATAAGCAATGTTTGTTCCTTTAACAAATATTTATCGAAGAGTTGGAAGATGCTGTGCTGGATACTAGAGATACAGGGAAGCATAAAAATCAATATGGCACTTATCTTCAAGGTATTTAGTACCTGGTGACTGACCCAGACTGGTAGCCAGCAGTCCTGTTACAGCCCCAGTGCTCTGATGGAAGAAATACAGGGCCCTAGGGATACACAATATGCATGTGCACAGTCAGCAAAATCTTTCTGCTAGAAGTGATATGGAAATGAAAACTGAGAGAGAGGCAACATTATAGCCAAGGAAGTTGAAGGGAAAGGGGAGAGAAAAAGGAAAGAATGTTCTAGGAAGAAGGCAAATTATTATCAATGACCACAATGAGAGTGAGCAAGATCTGTTAAGGAGATTGAAAGCACTTTCATAGTATTGAAGCTAAAGAAAGGGGAAATGTTATATAAAAGGATACATCCAACACCATCTAATCCCATCTTTTTATCAGGCTAGCTTCTCGACCTGACCATCGGTGCTTTCATTTAACGCACCTCACAGTCTGGGATACTGACTCCTCTCCAGCCTAAACATCTGAAGTGATTGCTTCCTCAACTCTTGGACTTCAGTCTCCTGGGCCTTTAACCTCTTGTGAGTTTCTTAGTATCAGTACTAATGAACATTATTTATATATATATTTATTATTATTATTATTATTATTATTATTATTATTATTATATTATTTTGTCTGTCTACTTGCTATTCCCCCATCCCTGTCTAACTTTCCTTGTAGCTATTACTTATTCTTTAGTAGAGCTGTCAGCCTCAGGGATGACACTGGTGTAAAGCAAGAGCCAAGTTTTTAAAAATTGGAACTTTGTACACATTAAATGAAAGGACTAAATAAGAGAGCGAAGCATATCTGGGAAGAGTTAAGTTGAACATCACTATGGTACTCCTATGTATAACTTTGAAAGGAATATGCATGATTTAGATTCCTCCTATGCAGTGCGTATTATACATTAATTTTGCAAGCATACAATAGAAAGTCCTTGAAAATAGCACCAGTAAGTATATATATCAAAACGTAAATGACATAATGAAATCTTAGACACGATGTGAGAATTACACTGAAAGAACTAGACCCCCAAAAAGAGAGAAGAAAGAAACTTGTCAGTAATAAAAACATGGTATAAAACTTTAATCAACATCATAGTTAATCACCTCATTTGGTAACTGGCAGTTCAATGAAGTTTCTGTTTTAAAATCATGGGCAAAGCAGACTGCCAGGTTTTATTTGTCATCTGATATAAGTTGAGCTATAGTCCGAGATGGTGGAAAACCTTTTTTGTTGGGTTTTACCTCTTTAATCTCAAATGAAAACTGGCACTCCATCTGGATAATGTCCAATGTGACACATTTTGGGAGCCATCAACTACCTAGCCTTACAAATCAAGAACACTGATTAAATAATCAAGATTTCTGAAAAGCCTTGAGGGAGCAATACGTTTTTTGCATCAGTAATTGCCATTCTGTTTGTAGCACAAGATGTTTTTGAGCTCTGGATAAGAACTTGTATTTGACATACTGGCATCGAATATCTTATTTGTGGATTAGCAGGAGTTTAACATTCTTAGAAGTAATGTGATAGCAAATAGGGAAATTGTGGGATTTAAAAAATGTCTTAAACTATTGAAATTTGTCACTAAGAAAATGAAACAAGTTAAGTAATTGGTTATATATTTTTGAGGGATAGAATAAAGGTAATGATATTTTGCCCAGCATCCATTTAAATAAAAGCTGTTGTTGTTCTTCCTGATAGTATGTAATATACAACATGTATCTACATAATTATAATCCTCCATACATAAATTTAAAAATCACCTCTCCCTTATAATACACAGAAATGTAAAAATTCTGTTCGTGACACATGGTCAAACACACCTTTATGGTGATTTAAAATAACCACTGCTCAAATTAGTAAGACATTGATTAGAATAATAACTGGTTTCCCAGAATTGCATGCATGAAGGAGCAATTCTTTCATTAGAGATGTCAAAATTAGTCCAGAAAATATCAATGAACATTATTAATGTTATGTTCAGCTTTGGCCCTAGGCAAAATTGTCAATTTGGTAAAGTTATTCTTTGCCATTTCTCAACATCCCTTTGAAGGATTTTTCTTCAATGCTGGTATTCAATCATTTATTCATTCAATAATTTTTTATTGAGAGCCTACTAGATGGCAGGCACAATCCTCAGTGCTAGAGGTACAGCAGTGAAAAAGACAGTCAGCCACCCTGTGTATATAGAGCTTGCACTATAGAAATAAGGGTGGAGTCAGATAATTAAAAAACTGAATAAGTTAACAAAAAAGAAAAAAATAGATTATAGTAAATACAATGATGATTATATTATATATAAATAATAAAATAGAGTGGTATGTTAGAGAGTATCCAGGGTTACCTTAAGTCAGGTGGTCATGAAAGACCCCTCTAATGAGCTGACACCTTTGAGCCAACCATGGGACAATGTTGGGGTACACCATTACAAACAGAAGGATTCTGGCAAATGCAAAAATCCCAAAGCCATAAAACTGAGACTGGGGGCGTACTTGGACTTTGATGGACAGGAAGAAGATTTGTGTGACTAGAATGTAATGAATGAAGAGAGAACGGTATAAGGCAAGAGAGCCAGACAGGGGTTTCTTGCTTATGCAGATTCTAGAAATTTAATAGAAACTCTTTTCAATCTGATGGGAACCCACTGCAGAGTTTTAGTAGCTGTCTTCTCCCTTTCCTCTCTTAGAGCTTCTATTCCCCTGTTTTTTTAGAATCTTCTACTATTGTAGCTCTCATGATAGTTCCTTTGCCTAAGATCTTTTATATCTCTCTTAATAAAATGTACCTTTCAACTTCCTACTCTTTTAGGTCTTGCCAGGTAATTTGTAAACTAATCTGATAAATCAGTATGAGTTAGAGCATTCGTAGTAAATGTGGCTTAAAATGATACCCCTCTAAGATAGCATTTTTTCTGTAAAACAACCTGTATTATTTAGACTTCAAGGAGTAAAGACTTTGGAAATTATAGCTATTTACCAGGGGGAAAAAAAACACATTTAAGCAACTGCTTTTTTTCCTCCTATGCAAGGAATATCCATGATTGTATGAAATCTTCAGACCAGTAAGAATTATTATCATCCTTGGTTTTATGATCATTATGATTTGTTAATCCCCTTTTGAGTGCCAGGCACTGTATTAGATACTTTATATACCCATTTTCATTTAATTCTCACTGCCAATCCTATACATTCCCAATTTACAGATGAAGCAAGTAAGGCTCAAAAACTTATCTGTCTTTGTTCTATATTGTGGACCTGGAATGAAAACAAGGTCTAGAAACATAAAAGGCAGTACCTGTTTTCCGGAGAAAAGTATGATTGATTAAAAAAATAATAAAGTAATAATGGCCACTCAGCCTGGAAGTTAGTGGGTCAATCAAGCTGAATTCAGCCCTTACAGACTTAGGAGCCCACTCTCTATATAACAGCGCCTTCCTCATTTAGTATGTAATGGGTTTGACTTTCTGATCTACAACTCAGAGAAAAGTTCATTCAAAGACAAGAAGAAACACACGCAGTGAGGCAAAGTCTTCAGTTAGTTAGAAGATTCCCTCCCCTTCTAGTTTCCGGGTCTGGGAGCAATTTACTCTATCTCCTGGGGAAATCAGCCTGATTAGATGACTAAAGTCTGATAATTATGTTATTTTGATAAGAGCAAAACTTGCCCAAAGGTGTTTGCCAGGAACATACACACACGTGCACAATTGCGCGTGCGCACACACACACGCACGCCTATACACTGTAAATGGGAAAATGCCATGTGGAAAACAAAAACATCCAGGCTTCGCCTCCAGTCAGTGTCTATAACCAAGCAAGCTTGTTTTTGGGTGATGTTCAATATCTTACCAGTTACAAAGAAAATACCCCTGTGGTGTCTAAAAATGTGATGAGTTATCTTCAAGGAATACAATTTTGTTCTTTGATTTTAGCGAGATCTACACATCTCTGTCAGAAGCTGAACAAGTGCCAGAGTCTTTAAAACAGAAACAAACAAGTGTGTGGCTCTGAGTCATTCTTTTCAGGAATAACACTGAACTCTTGGATAGACACTCTTCTGAAGATATGATGCTTCTATTTGTATTATAAACTTGAACTTAAGGGTGAGTTAGAGATTTCCCAAAATAATGCTCTTGCAAAGCACTCATGGCAGGGATTACCATGTGGGAAGAAAATGTTCCTTGGTTAAATGTGTTTAGGAAATAAAGTGAATTATCTGATCTCTTAGAAATTCACAGAGACCATTATTAAAGAATCAAAGAAGTCCTCAAAAACAAACCACAACAATAACCTCTATAACTTTGTTTACCCAGTATATCTCAAACTAACTTAGCCACCATAATTTAATAATTTAATTTAAGACACCATAAAAAGTCCATGGAATTAATTGTCTATGGAATATCCTTTGGGAAATGCCAAATAAGGAACTTTAAGTGGTTCATGATAGGTAGAAAAGTAAAGTTCCCATGTGTAGATAAAGCTTTCATAACCTCTAGTGACTTACGGGGTAATTTATAAGATTTTAAAGGAGAAACATCTTTGGGATAATATAAGCTATTTATATTTGGTGATATTACTTCCGACCCTTTAACTATACATGATAAATCATGGCAGGTGGGAACACAGGCTGTCGGGTCAAGTCCTAACCCTGCCACTTAGCAACTTACATGACTTTGTATGACTCACTTAAATTCTCTGAACCTGACCTAGAAAAAGTACTTAGCTCAAAAGAAATTACGGTGATAATATAAGCAAAGAGCTTAGCATTATGCTGGGCAAATAGTAAGTGCTCAATAAGAGGCAACTATTTCACTTTTTTTCCCTGATGCTTCTTACGAGTTTGTGCAGAACCATTCACATTCTCTTATGCAGCCCTCTTCTTGTCAGGGCATGCATTTGTAAGAAGGCCGAGTGGGTATTAACTATCTCAAATACAAACCTCATTAGTGCAATTCACAAACCTAGACCAAACTTTTATGGATACAAAATGCAAAATTATTTCTTGCAGTGTTACCCACATTCTTCTTTAGCTATAATATTCAGTTAAGTGGCACTTTAAAAAGCTATTAGCACAAAAGTCATTCACATCAAAACTAGTCTTAACATTAAAAATCAGTTTTCTATAAAAATCTGTGAATATCTTTTATACTCTTACTAAGCCTGTACAGGGATGTCCCCTTAAAAACCAAAATGAGTATCATAGAATGATCTCGCAAGGAAATTTGTAGTATGACATGATAGACTCATGCTTACCCTAAGTAAGGCCAATAGTTGCCAAACAGACATTTGTATTTACCAGATTTACAAGTTACTAATAGAACTATAAACAAGCGCTTCAAGTTATCCACAAGAAATTTGCTGCTCACACATCTGTAACCTACAGTCATAAGGGAAAAATCCCACCGCAGATTTATAAAAAGATTTTGCTACATATATTCTTGAGTTGATAATGACTTAAATAGGATTTCCGTACTATATTGTTGGGTTTATTATTTATTTTGGAGGCAGAACATGACAATATGTCTTAATAATTTAAAATGACTGTATATTATTAATCTTGTTATTCCTCTGCTACAATCCAAAGGTGTCCCATCTCATTCAGAATAAACGTGCAAGTCCTCGAAATGGGCTGTAAGGACCTCTGATCTCACCCCTTCTCTCCACTTGCTCATTCTGCCACAACCACACCATCCTTCTTGCTGTTCCAGGCATAGTCCTGCCCTCAGGCCTTGGTCTTTTCTGTTTCTTCTGCCTCAAATGCCCTTCCTCCAAACACTTAAAATTGATCCCCCAGTTCCTTCAGGTCTCAGATCAAATGTCACTTCGCCACTCTATATTGACTAATACTGCTTTTCTCAAAATTTCCTCATCGCCATCTCTGCTTTATATTTCTCCAAAGCACTTAATACTATCTGACATAGTAATACATGATCATGAGAGCCATTTATTTAATTTTCAAAAATTTTGTTAGGTATTATTTATTTTTGTTAAATCATTGTTAAAATTGCAGCGCCTGGGTGGCTCAGTCAGTTAAGTGTCCTAACTCTTGATTTTGGCTCAGGTCATGATCTCCTGGGTCATGAGATCAGGCCCTGTGTTGGGGTATGTGCTCAGTGGGGAGTCTGCTTGAAGACTCCCTCTCTCTGCCCCTCCCCCCAATCACATGGGTGGGTGCAGGCATGTGCTCTCTCTCGCTCTTTCTCAAATAAGTAAATAAATCTTAAAAAACAAAACATTGTTAGGGGTACTTGGGTGGTTCAATTGGTTAAGTGTCTGCCTTTGACTTAGATCATGATCTCAGGGTCCTGGGATCGAGCCCCTCATTGGGTTCCCTGTTCAGCCGGCAGTCTGCCTGAAAATTCTCTCCCTCTGCCCCTCCCCCTGCCTTGCATGCGTGTATGCTTTCTCTCTCTCTCTCAAATAAATAAATAAATCTTTAAAAAAAATTGTTAAGGATGGAAATTGTTTTAACAATTTGAAGCTTGAAACTGACTATGATGGGAGTGTTTACACCATGGAAATTGGCAAAATGCTACCAATCAGAGTTTCTATTTTTTAGAGAGCTGGTTTACCAGGATACCATAAGATATAATAAATACATTTACTTGTTTTAATGTTTACTGTTGTCTACTGCTAGTGTATAAGTTTAATGAGAGCAGAGGGCTTGTTTTGTTCATCACATTCTATCTAGTGTCCTGCAGTGTTGGATACAAAATAGGTGATTGATAAGTACATGTTGAATGAATGATTAGCAAGGATTGGGATTTTTTGGCCTTTAATGTTTGTGAAGAATGAGATTGATCCTTTTATCCATTCACTAATTTAAGCATTCAATAAATATTTTTGAAAGCCCATGTCCTGGGTATTCACACTACTCTAGAACTTGGAGACATTTTAATGAATAATAGAGAAATAATTCCCTACCTCCATGGAGCTTACATTATAGCGGGAGGGAGAAAAACAAACAAGAAACAATAAAAATAATAAGTTCAGATATTGGTGTTTGTTAGAAAAAAATAAGTTCAGATATTGGTAACTGTTAGTAAACCAACCAAAGAAACAAAAGCAGAATAAGGTAATGGGTAGAGAGAGACTGGAGAAGGGGTTGATTTTTTAAATAGAGAATTCAGGTGAAACCTTTGTGAAAGGTACATTTGAACTGAGATATGAATGATACAATTAAGCCAGCTAAACTTAGATCTAAGGAAAGAACATTCCAAGCAGAGGCCACAACATAGTGCAAGGTCCCTGAAGTGTGAATGAGCTTGGTGAACTTGAAGAACAAAATGAGGGCTGCTAACCTTGAAATATACTGGGTTAGGGAGAGAATAGCAGTGAATGAGGTCAGAAAGGCAGGCAAGGCCAGATCACTCAGGGTCTTATGAGCCATAGGAAACCATTAGGAAGTGACATGATCTGATTTAAAGTTTACAAAGATCATCCTGGCAATGGAGGATGGTAAGAGAGCAATTAGAGGCTCCTGTAGTGGTTCAGCACATATGCAGTAAAAATATAAAATATATGTGAATAGAATGGACCCAATGGGTCCTAATGATTTTAGAGGGGAGTTTAAGCAAATCTTCCACAAGCATGAAATCTTTGGCTTTACAGATAGTTCAACAAGAGATAAAAAGATAGAATATTTTGCAATTTTAATTTAAAGGTAATAGAACCTTGAAACCCAAACAAAACAAGGAAAGTAAGAAAAAAATTATAGCCTATCTCAATTAAAATTCTATATGCAAAAATCCTAGGTAGAATATTAGCATGCTAAGTAAAGAAAATCTAAGAAACACTTTGTGACCAGAGAGGATTTCCTTCAAGAATTCGTGGATTGTTTAGCATTAGAAAAACTATGATTGTAATTAAATATTCCAAGAGGTTAAAGGAGGAAGGATTATATGGTAATCTCAAAGGATACAGAATAAAAAAAAAAAAGATAAAATAATTTGACAAAATAAAAAAAAAATTCTCATTAAAAAAAATTAGATTCAGGAAACCTAAGAAGACATCATTAATATGATGAAGATATCTACCAAAAACTTACAGCCAACATCTTAATGATAAAAGTTAGAAATACTCTTTTTTTTTACATTAGTTTTTTTTTTTTTTAATTGAGATATAACTGACGTACAACCTCAGGTCCACAATGTGATGATTTGCTATGCTTATATATTGCAATATGATTACCACTGTAGCATTAGCTAAAACCAAAGTATTCATCCCAAAGTCAAGAAAAAATCAACAGTGTCCTTTGTTTGCCTTTCTGTTTTACGTTGTATAATGATTGTAACTAATGCAAAAAGATTTTTTAAAAATGTATATAGGGAGTGGAAAGGAAAAAATAAAAACCAATACATTCATTATTCCTAAGAGAATCTAAAGGCAAATTATTAGAACCCAAAAGAGCTATACAAGATCTAATAATATCCTATACACCTACAACAAACAATTAGGAATACAACTCTAGCAAAGATATGATTTAAATCAGTGAGGTACTTAGTAATAAATATAAAAAATGATGACTTAAATTTTATGAAAAAATAAGCATCCAAAATGCCGATGATAATCATAAATTTAATGTTATTAAATTTTAAAACTTATGTATTAAAATATACATCATGAACAAAAGGAAGAGAGAAGTCTCAGACTGAGAGAATTTTGCTACCCATGTAATTCTCAAAGGACTATAATCCCTTTTATATTAATAACTCTTAAAGACTACCATAGAGCCCAATCCTTGGTTCTCTTCTTTTTCTAACTTACGCCCTTGCTAATTTTATCCAGCCTCATGTCAACTATGCTTTTGATGACTAATAGACATCTCAAACTATGATTTACCCTCAGCCTTCCCATTTCATTTGCTGTACCTCCATCTTTTCAGTGTCTCAAGAAAAACTCTAGCCTGGAGCAGTTCCTGACTCCTCTTTCCTTTCACATTTCACATCCAGTCCCTCTTTATTTTCAAAGTATATCCAGAACCTAAGCACTTTACATCATGCACATTACTACCATCCTGGTTCAAGCCATCATCTTTTGCCAGTGTGAACAACAATCTCCTCCTAACTGATCTCTCTGTTTCTATTGTATTCTTATACAACTTAAAACCTTAGGGCAGATCATAGGTCAGAACTCTGCGGTGGCTTATCTCCACTTACTTCTTCCTCCCTTGCTCACTCTGGTCCAGCCACACACTAGCCTCCTTCCTGCCCTTAAGACATGACAGGCATGCACCTACCTTACAAACTTTGGCCTAGTTGTATCCTTTTTCTGAAATGCTTTTTTCTGTGAGAAACTATTTGGCTAACTCCCTTGGCAATTTCAGGTCTGATCAAATCAGAAAGAACTACCCTGACCACAGTATTTCACATTATAACTTGCATAGTTCCCTTCACTGTGCACTGTTTTTATTTTCATTTTAGCTGTCACCTTGCAACACACTATATATTTTACTAATTTTTCACTTTCTTTATCTACGCCTCTTCAGAAATGTCAGCTCCACAAGGGCAGCCATTTTATTTTGTTCATTGATGTTTCTCTATCTCCTAAAAGAGTGCCTAGAACTAGTGAATGTTTAGTAAGTAGTTGTTGAATAAATGAATGAATGGAAATCAATAATAAAAAAGAAAAATAATGAACAAATCTTATAAATAGATAATTCATTGAGAAGAACACTCAACTGAGCAATACACGTAGGAAAAGCTGCTCTATGTCATAATAATCAATAAAATGAAAAACTAAAAAATATTTTGTTTTCACCTCACTGGCAAAACAAAGTAAGTGTGATAATACAAAATGTTGGTGAGGGTTTATGGAAACAAGCAGTGATACAATGTGCGGTTTGAATGTAAATTTGAATAATTATTTTGAAGTTCAATTTAGTAATGCTGGATAAAATTATCCATACTCTTCAACACAACACCTTCACTTCTAGCTGCATTCCCCAGATAAACTCTACTACATGGACAAGGAAATATTGGCAGCACTGCTTGTAATAGTAGAAAAAGGAAAACAATATAAATCCTTCAGTAGGAAAACAGATAAGTAAATTGTGACTTATTCATACAATGCAGGTTTATATAGTTGTTAAATTTAATAAAACACAACTACATGTATTAACATGAATTAATTTTATAAACCTAATGTGGCGTGAAAACAAGTTGAAGAAGGTAACCCTATCTGAACTTTTTAAAGGCAGAAAAAACAATAGTACATATATATATATATAAAGTTCAAGAAAATACAAAATACAAAAGAATACATGGGAATGGCAGTGCCTACCTCAGGAGAGTGACAGCCTTTGGGGAGGGAGTAAGAGAAGGGCTTGGACAGTAGGCTTTTAGTGATATGTTTTTTTTCTGTTAAAAATATTTCTTAAGTATGATAAATACTAACATTTACTTAATCTCAGTTTTTGTAGACTTTTATATTGTGGTAGTCTTTCATATAATTCTGAATTTTAAATTTTAAAATGTTAAACTAACATTTTGGCAAATAAGAGTAAAAGATAAAAGGAGAGATTGGATGATTACCTAAGGTAACAGCAAGAAAAATATAAAATTCTATTGTGATTGGGGAGATCTAAGTATATTTGTAAGCAGGAAAAAAGGGGCCTTACAGAAAGGGGAAATAGACAATACAAGAGAAAAGGTAAAAGAGTAAAATCATGATGACATGTGTAGGATGTCAAAACAAAGGCATACAGGTAGCTCTTAGTTTTGACAGGAGGGAATCATATTTCTTCTACAAGAAGGAGGCAGGAAATACTGGTTGAACATACAGAGTAATATTGAGATACAGAAGTGAAAGGTAAAAGGAACTTAAGCAAACTTAACATTCTCAGTAGAATTAAAGACAATGGGGTATCAAGATTATTTCCAGCCAGTAAGATAATCAAAGATTTTGGTAATTTGAGGAGACCAGAGAAGATATGAAACCTTTTCATGTACATAATAAAAAGCCAGTATATAGATAGTTGTTACCAAGCAAGTTATAAACCTAATTGTGTTAGAAATTAGTGAGTTTTGTGTGGTACCTGATTTTGTAACTTCCCCCAGCAGTGTTCAGTAGCCAAGGAATACAGGAAATGGACTGGGAGCTGAGGGGAGGACTGACTCGGGGTTGGAAATGGACAGAATTCTAAAGTCAAAAAAACAAAACAAAACAAAAAGGAAGCCATGAATCTATGGTATTAATGAGAGTATCAGTGAAATAGCTTAATCTGTTATCAAGGCTGGGAAAAGAGACAAGTGATTCCTACCAAAATCTCATAAAATGAGGAAACAGTGAGAAGTTGAAGACATGAAGATTATCGTGAGGACAAAGGAACATTTTCATCAAGATTGCAGTGACAGGAAGAATGAAAGAAAGAAAGAAAGGAAGGAAGGAAAGAAAGAAAGAAAGAAAAAGAAAGAAAGAAAGAGAAAAAGAAAGAAAAGAAGGAAGGAAGAAAGGAAGAAAGAGAAAGAAAGAAAGAAAGAAAGAAAGAAAGAAAGAAAGAAAGACAGTAAGTAAGTGATGGTACTCTAGAATTTTGGAGACAGACATCTTAGATACTCCTTAGTTCAGGATAAAATTTAAAAAAAATTAAAGATGGGCAAAATGAGTGAAAATGATCATTAAAATGTGGAAGAGTCATGTGAAATCCAAGTACTGGATGATATCTTAAGTGTAAATGTTGGAATGGGATAGCTGAGGATGATGGAAGTGCTGAAAGGAAAGATCTCCAGGATAGCTGTTCAACTACTAGAAAGAGAATATTACTATTAATTTAGGAACATGAGTAAAGAGTTAATGCTGTTTTCATTTCAATATTTATAAATTATTTATTCAATGTAATGTTATTTGAGATGTACCTATGTTGGTAACATGTAGATATAATGCATCTATTTTAATTTTTCTATAGAATCCATTTGTATGAATATGTTAATTTGTTACCTAATTTTATTTTCAAACATGCTTTATTATGCACTAATGAGAGAATTTCTCTAAAACATTTGTGTAGAAGAGAAATTTCTGGATCATAAGGATATAAATCTTAAACTGAAATATGTGAGTTGTAGAATGATGTATATGCTAAATATCATTTTTGTGAATTTTTAAAACACAAACCAGGACAAACACTTACTCTAAAGAAGGAGAGTTAGCTGTTTATTACCTTCTTTATAATGTTTAAAATATTTCATAATAAAAAGAAAATGTTTTCAAAATGATATAATTCATTATAGAAACTTGAGATAACACAATTAAAGAAGCAGATGAAAATAAAGTAAAATAACCTTTTGTCCCAAAACTCTGAAATAAGAATGATTAATGTTTTGGTATATGTTTTCCACTCTATATGCACATATGTAAATATAAAATATGTACACTTTATATCATATATATGTTTTAAAACATACTTCTATTTCACTTAACTGTATACCATATATTTTGGTATATGTTTTCCATTATATATGCACATGTGTATATATGAAAAATGTACACTTTATATCATATATATGTTTTAAAACATACTTCTTTTTCACTTAAAGGTATATCATAAAAATCTTATTAAACTTCAGATTTCAGCTCTGACATGTAAAGACTTTGGAAGTTATCACTCCTATCCTTAAAGAAAAAAAAGCTGAGCAAATTGAAAACCATTATCTTTTCTTGAATCCATTATTGAACTGCAGTTGCAGGGTAAACCACCACTGCAATATGTACAATGAAAGGAAAATCCAGAAAGGCATAACCAATATCTGCATACTGGAGCAGAAGCTGCTGGATCCATAAATTAGTAGGAACATTTAAGTGGTAATTATCACAAATTTTTAGAGTATAAGTGTTGGATACACTTGACAGTGAGAAACTCCTGGGAGCCACAGTCCGGAGCTCTCCACACATTCATGGGCTTTACTTCCATGGAACTCTACCAGGTTCTCATGGTAAAGAGCCACAAAAGATTCCTTCATGGCTCTGGCAGGAGAATGGAAGAGTATCTGTTGGGAAATGTGCCCAGTGCATTCTCCAGAATGAAGGCCTACTGTCCAGGGAAAATACTTCACCAGAATCTTATCTAAAGTCGGGAAATAGCACTTCTCCAAGTCAAGCCCCTGGAGGGGTTGGGTTAGGGATCCAAAATTACTTTGTGTAGGTCACAGCTCAGGGACACATGACCACTAGAAGATTGAGATCTATTCATATGATTATGGAATGCTTCCCCTCTCCTATACCTTATTATGACATGAACAGAGCTCCAGTATAATAACAGTGAATTAAAGCTGAAAGAGCTGTAAGACACAGACTTTATCTGAGAAAAAAGTTCTTAGGGAAGTCCAAAGACAACATGGGAATCAAAGATAAGGCCTCTAGAGAAATTTAAAGTCTCTGGCACCTATAGCTGTAACAAACATAAAGCACAAAACAACTCCTATTCAGATTAATGTAAAACCTCACACTAAAAGCCTATTAATCTCAGTTCCAATTACTTACAAGGTGTGCTGAAAGGAAGAAAAAGCACAGTCTGCAAAGACAAAGAATACATGAAAATAAGACTCAGATATGACAAAGACTTCGGCATTATCAGACAGAGAATTTAAAATTACTATGATCAATATATTAAGAGCTCTAAAGGAGAAAGTAGACAACATGCAAGAACAGATAGTCAATATAATAAGAGAGATGGAAACCCTAAAAAAGTATCAAAAAGAAATACTAGACTTAAAAGATCCTATAACACAGATGAAGGATGCCTTTGATTGTCTCATCAATGGACTACACATGGCTAAGGAAAGAATCCATAAGTTTGGAGACAAATTAGTAGAAAATTTCCAAATGGAATTGAGAAGGAAAAAATAAAGAAGAAAAAAATAAAACAGAATAGGAATCCAAGAACTGTTGGAAAACTTCAGAAGGTGAACATATATATAGTTGAAATACCAAGGAGAAGAGAGAGAATGGAACAGAAGAAATATTTGAAGAAATTATGGTTAAGAATTTTACAAAATCAATGAAAGACACCAAGCTACAGATGAAGGAATCTTAGAAATCAAGCAGAATACATACCCAAACATCTACATTTAGGCATATTATATTCAAATTTCAGAAAACCAAAGACAAAGAGAAAAGTTTGAAGGATGCCAGGCAGTGGGGGATCACTTATCTAGGGAAGATTCAGTGGACTTCTCACTAGAACCGTGTAAAGAAGGAGACAATAGAGTGAAATATTTAAAGTACTGAAAGAAATAAATCACCAATCTGGAATTTTATACCCAGCAAAATTGTCCTTCAAAAGTAAAGGATAAATACCTTCTCAGACAAACAAAAATTGAGGGAATCCATCTCCAACAGACCTGCTCTGTAAGAAGTGTTAAAAGAATTTTTTTTTGGTTTTGGTTTTGTTTTTTTTTTTTAGGCAGAAGGAAAATGCTAAAGGTAAGAAGTTTGGATCTAATAATGAAGGAATGAGTGTGGGAGAAGGAATAAATCATGATAAAATAAAATATTTTTTATTTTTAATGGTGCTAAGTGAAAGAGGCCAGTCTGGAAATCTACAAATTATATATGATTCTAACTGTGTGACATTCTGAAAAAAGTAAAACTAGAGCAATTCTATGCAGGTCAGTGATTGCCAGGGATTCAAGGAGTAGGGGTTTGTTGAAAAGGTGAAGCACAGGGGAATTTTTAGGATAGTAAAACTATTGTGTATGATACTGTAAGTATACATACATGATACTATGCATTAGTCAAAACCCATAGACCTTCACAGCACTAGGAGTGGCATGTATGCAAGTTTTAAAGAAATCATTTAGGTGTTCAGGGGATTCCAAGGTGGAAATCAAAATGTGATAAAACAATCTAAGTATTTTACAAACCTATAAAATAATCTCACTGAAGCTGTGGGAGAAAAGGTGCTGACCTAAGTAACATTGGAAATGAGTAGCGTCTGTAAGATTAAAGTGAAAACAAACTACAAAAGTACTATACTGTAGCTGGTATATTTGATTCTCAGGGATTGACTCAATAACTATGAAAATACAATCCATGAATCCTGGAATGGAACAATTAAATAAAAGGATGGCAAATGGTGGGAGTCAGGGTTGTCACTGTTGAAGCGGGAATTTACAGATAAGCAAAGGGAGAAGTCTGGAATGACCCAGATAGTAATGGATTACAGCTGGAGACATTAATATGAACTCATATTTAGATTAATATAATTACAGATGGTTAAATATGGAAATATTATAAATATGTATATATACTCTAGTTAGTAAACTCACATATATCTCATTGTTTTGTCAAGCTCAGAAACAATGAGCCCACCTAGTCCAGATCTTGGTTTCTAATACTATACTCCAGTAAAAGGAATGAGGCCTCCTTGGAGAAAGGACTGATTTTAGGACTAGGTCAAAAAATGTACAAGATGATGGGGCGCCTGGGTGGCTCAGTTGTTAAGCGTCTGTCTGCGGCTCAGGTCCTGATCCCAGGGTCCTGGGATCGAGCCCCGCATCGGGCTCCCTGTTCCCTTCTCCCTCTCCCACTCCCCCTGCTTGTGTTCCGCTCTCACTGTGTCTCTCTCTGTCAAATAAATAAATAAAATCTTTAAAAAAAAAAAAATGTACAAGATGAGCTTGGAGCACCTTATGGTGTAAGACAGTAAGACAGTGCTAAAAACCAAACTGAAACCAAAGCCAAAATAAAACACCCCCCGCACATTGATGAGGGTATATTAAAGGGACATAAGAGTCAAATGTAACATTCACTGGCCAAAGCTGAAACTATCTGAGCAATAAAATAAAGTAAAGCATAAATTAGAATCTGACCTATAGTATAAAATATCTGTAAGTTTATGCAAGTTTATACTGATATAAACTATGCAAGTTTATACTGATATAAATAAATTATTGAATAAATAAATGGGGAGAAGAGATACATTTCTCATGCAGAATAGTTATAAACAAAAGCAGATATTCCACTTTCAAGGAGTTGGAACATAACTCCTGGCTCTAAAGTGTGGACTCTGTATAGTGACTTCTTTCCAAAGAGTACATCTGAAAAGAAGGAAAAAAAGAGCAATTTCATGGTAAAGAAATCTAACAAACCCTACTTCAGCCAGATGATCAAATTCAGTGTCACCTGTGATAAGCCATCACTGATATGATCTGATTAAAATGGTACTTTACTGGGTGCCTGGGTGGCTCAGTTGGTTAAGCGACTGTCTTCGGCTCAGGTCATGATCCTGGAGTCCCTGGATCCAGTCCTGCATCGGGCTCCCTGCTCGGCGGGAAGTCTGCTTCTCCCTCTGACCCTCCCCCTCTCATGCTCTCTCTCTCATTCTCTCTCTCTCAAATAAATAAATAAAATCTTAAAAAAATAAATAAATAAAATGGTACTTTACTCTGTGGCTCCTCCCCCAAACCCATAACAGCAGTCTCTTCTTTGGAGAAGTTGGGGAAAGTCTTTCTGAGAAAAATAACAACTGAGATAAGCATGAAAGGCTGAGTCTGCCTCCATAAATTTGAATTCCTTTTGTAACATTAGCATCTTATCTATTTCCCCATTTTGTGTGGATGAGACCTGCTATTCAGTGACATAATTTCAGTTCCTTGTGTGCTCCATGACAGGAGTGATTGGAAGCCAGGGGCATGGTGGCATGGGAGGCATCAGGAAGCACCTTTAAAACAGAAGGCAGTCATCAATAATATTCATGAATCTACTTGAGTTGCTTTCAGTGGGCTGGCCAACACTTCACTGCCCACTTAGATGGAATGTCCCTTCTACATGATGCAATCCTTGGTACCACAAAAATGCCTGATGAATCCTCAGTGGGACAGATGCCTTGATATTTCTCTTATTACTCTGGTCTTAGTTTTATTTTATTTTATTTTATTTTTTTTAAAGATTTTATTTATTTATTCATGAGAGACAGAGAGAGAGAGATGCAGAGGGAGAAGCAGGCTCCCAAGGAGCAGAGAGCCCGATGCGGGACTCGATCCCAGGACCCTGGGATCATGACCTGAGCCGAAGGCAGACACTTAACCATCTGAGCCACCCAGGCGCCCTGGTCTTAGTTTTAAAAGGTAGCAAATATCATTGTTATAAAGTACAAATTATAAGGAAGCATCTTCAAGTCAGAGAGCACAGATGTCTACTTGTGCTTGTTGGAAGGAAGAATGGTAGGGAGGGAAGAAGGAAAGGAAGAATGAAGGGATGGAGACAGGGAGAGAGAAAGAAAGGGACAGAAAAGCAAGGGAGGGCGGAAGGGAGGAGAGGAGGGAAAGAGGGAAAAGGATAATGAAAAAGCAAAACGAAATAATTCCAATTTGTTTTAATAGGCTTATTATTATTTCAGTATGGTAAGGCTAATAGCTCAAGAAATGACTACCACTGAAAAGATAGTTCATTCCATTCATAGATTCCAAGGTTGAGCATACAGGCCACTCCTGCAGGTGTAGGTGGCACGCAGGGGATCACTGGGTTCTATTACAGACAGAGGAAGGTGGGGACTCTGGGCAAGCATTTTTAGTGTTGTTTCCATGAAGAAAGAATGACACAGCAGGGTAAGCAGGTCTAGGATTGGCTAGCTTGAATAATTTCAGCAGGGTCCAGGGCATAAAGGTTCTCTGTGGTTATCTGGTACCTGGCTCTGGGGTACGTGTATAATGGCCAGGGCTGTGACAGCCTGGTAAGGGAGGTGGCTGGGGTATGGACTTAGCTGCTCAAGGAGAAGAACTGATGGGCCTCTAGCCAGGGCCTCAAAATTGGATTAACACAGCATTTAAAATATATATATACACATTGAACACTACCAGACCTAAAGAAGCAGTTTATATGCTCTATACTTTATTAGGGCGTGAAGGGGAGTATTCTTAATTTTGGCCACTAATTTTTAGTGATTAATGATTGAACAAACACAAAACCCAGTCTAAAAATAGTTAAGTTCATAGAGAATTTGTTATATCACTCTGCATATTAAAAGAAGTAAAGTCAGTTACAACATACCAATTAAAAATATCTTTATTTTAAATAGATATGAGGCAGGATTTATCTGCAGGAAAGGTGGAAAAACTACTCACCATTAATTATACTAATGTTTGTTTTAGCACTATTCACAAATTTGAGGCAATCTATTCAGTCTTATTTACCAGTAGCATTTTACTTGAAAGTCATTAAATCCTGGTCTCCTATTACTAGTGTCAAGGCAGGCTTATGTAAAGATTCTGGAAAGAGGAGAATGAATCTGTATGCCCAGAAGTCTAACCTGCAGGTGATGTAAAAGTGTCTCTGGAAAGCCCAGTGATGTAAGCTAACATCAAGCTCATTAATTCTTAGATTTACTAATAAAAATGTTTCTTTAATGAATTGAGGAAATTAAGGAAACAAGGGCAGGTAGTTAAATTCTGTGGTTAAGTATATGACTCTCCATCTGTCCAAATAGTTTGTATTGACATAATTTCTAATATGAATAAAACATCACTAAGATCAATATATAGTGTATGTTCCAACCAAAATGTGATAATAATCCATCCATGGTAGCATTTATTTGATCAAAGACTTTTGATCAAAGACAATCTATTTAACAAAAAGCAATAACATTTTAGTGAAAGTTAAATTAGGGCTTTAAATACAAGATAATATTCTTCCTAAAAGTATTTTGGCATGAATCACTCATTCCAACAGTGACATATTTAATATTATCTAGCACTTATAAGACATTCTCATCTTCCAAGTGTTTTACTAACACTGACTAATGACTTTTCAGTATATTGCAACAAGATAGGTAAATAGAAATTAAGGGAAAAGCTGTTTTTTTTTTTTTTTCTTTCCTAGTCCAGATGGGAAGTCAATGTCAAAGTTTAAATTATGCTTAGGATTTTGGCTTCAGTCCTTTGTCCCAGTTATTAAGTAAAACATACCTATCTCAGTATTATCAAATGCTGTGAAATCATGTCTTTCAGGAAAAAGAAAAAAAATTTACAAGCTCGAGAACCAAAGTTGAAAGGATAATTTCAATTTTTCAAGACTCCCTCTGTGCTTTCCTATGGAGGAAAAAAAAAGTAAAAGGAAAGAAAGAAAGAAAAAAAAGTAGTGCTTTTCCTCTCTCCCTCTTGATAAAATAGCTTTATAATCCTGATAATGTCACACTGTAGTCCCTACAATATGAAGTGTGGTAGTTTTCAAATTATCTTTAAAATAACAGAGTATTTTTCATAAAAGCATTGGGGAGAAAATACTGAAAAGAATCAGATGTGTAAACTATGTTACAGCTCAAGGATGTCTGCATAACAATGTGAGAGGAAGAATTCTTTTCAAATACACTTACACTCAAGGTATCTTTATATACCGGAGACTTAAAAAAAATTATTACAGTTTGAATAATGCATACATTCTTTAGTCACAAGATTGCATTCTTTAAATAAATAATAAATATCTCACAGTGCTAGCCATAAAAGAAAGCCACATGAAGATTTCAAACTATGCTTAATCGAAAGGAAGGCATTCCCTTTGTAGGAGTGACTGAGATACAAGCCTCACATTATATAAACTAAAGAAATGTTCATTTTCCCAAGTCACATTTGTAAATCAGAGCAATGTTAAAGTCAAAGAAGTCTCTAGGCTATGCTAGAAAAGTTTGACTTTATGTTTCTTTTCAGGCGTTGGCAAACTATGCCCCTTGGGTCAAATCCAGACACTCACCTGTTTTCATAAGTAAAGTTTTGTTGTAACACTGAAATGCCTATTTGTTTACACATTACCTATATCCACTTTTGTGCTTCAACATTAGACTTGAGTAGTTTCAACAGAGATCCTATGGCCCACAAAAGTTAGCATACTCTTTAGAGAAAACATTTGTCAATTATTTCTCTATTAAAAGTGACGTGTCGAGTCCCTGAGGCAAGTCAGACTACACTCCTTAGATAAGAAGGAGGCTACTAAATGTGAAAAAAGTAAGCAAATTTATATTTATATAAGGAGTACCTAATTTCTGAGCAAGGTGTGATCCAAAATTCATTTTTAAGTTATTTACTTCTCACTTAGTCATCTTCATTAGCTCATAATATGACTTACTAACCTACAATATAGTACAAATTGTGTTTTTAGACCAGGCTATGAATATTTAAAGCATTGTCTCCCTTTATCTTTCAAGAACTTCTGTGGGTCCTGAAGTTACTTAGAGAAGATCAAAACCATCCCTATTCAGAGTACTTCATCCCCATGAAGCCAGCAGATTCACTGGGAGTGAGCAGTGTTAACATGTCTAGCTTGTTTCAAAGGAGTTCTGTAGAGATCACAAAAATTATTTCTTCACAATGAAGAGCAGGAAGGAGACTTTTGATACCTTTTTTTTCTGGGGTTGTATATGTTGTATCATACTCTTACAAAATAGAGTCCTCTGATGTTTCTGAACTTCTCGGACTTTCTGAAGCCATGATAAAATCTTCATGTTGTCTCACTTTTAGTGATGATGATGATGATGATGATGATGATGGTATGGTATATAACAATGAGTGCGTACCGTGTTCTCTTCACTGTTCTAAGCTTTTGTATGTTGTGAGTCAATCCTCAGATAACAGCAAGAAGTAGAATTGTTATTATCATTACTTCACAGACAGACAATGAGTAATTTCTAATAGGTTACACAGCTGAACGGTAATAAAGAGAAAAATAGGTCCCTGTCAAAGCCTTAAAGTTGAGCTGATTTCTCTCAACCTCATAAATCTCTCTGGAAGACCTCCTATAGGTTTATTTTAATCGACAAATTCTATGTTTAAATTATCTTTCAACCCAATTATCTATTGATGTGACTAGAAAGCAATACTTATGATACCTGAGTTTTACCCTACATCATTCCACCTCTGCCTCAATTCCATTTTCCATTGTTTTATGAGTTTTTGAACCAGAGGTTAGAAAATAGTGCAAGTTGTTAGTTATATTTGGGAGGCTTGGGTTGGGTCACAGGAAGGAAGGGGAAAATGTAAAACAATCTGCTAGAATTAAATCTTTCAAAGAATGGGTATATAGCTTTATTGCGTTTGCCTCAAAGATAGTTACATTTTAATTGTGGATAGAAGTAATAAATTGCTTGCTGTTTTAATACAACAGAAGAGAGCAAAAGCACTGAAAATGCAATCAATACTGTGCATGGTGGGTTCATTCAGCTTTGAGCATCTGCTTGTAAACTCAGAACCAAATAATAGGATCTAATGAGAAAAAAATATATATGGTATTACATATTACAAAATAAAAACCCTATTATTTGATTCCAAGTATGTATATATATACACATATATATATGTGTGTGTGTATATATATATATATATATATATATAATATGTATTTTCTTAATCAGCAGACCATATGTGTTAATAAATACTGCTTTTCTAACTACTAAGGTTATTTTAGTCATGTTAATACTGTATTAAATTTTCCTTCACCCTTATATATATATGATATAAAATGACTTTTATGAAAAAAATGTATTATTTTATATTATTGCAAAGATTATTTGGATTTAAGCTTCTAGTAAGCTCTATTAGATGGTGGGGGCCCTGAGAAGGATCCTGTTCATAGGGCTGTTTTCCTTGGGGTATTTTCTGATCACTGAGCAGATGACCTGAGACACTGAAGATTATACAATACTGTTAAGTAGATCATGGATCTAAGGTGGGGGGGGGAGGGGTATATTGTCAAACTCGATGCACTTTAGTTTGTGATTCTGAGGGACTTAATTCTCAGAATAGCAGAAAGTTGGTAAATTCTCACAAGAACTGCAAATCAGCTTCCAACTAACCCAGACCTGAAAGTGAATTGAAGAATCATAGATTAACTGCACCCCCGGGCATCTTATGGAAACAAACATTAATTTTTGTACCAAGAGAAAAATATCAGCATCCTAGTCTTTAAGTTATTTCTACTTCAAAACAAAATTATTGTTCAGTACACATTTTTAAAAACAGCACAAAGAGTTATAAGATAACAAATAAACCTGGAACAAGTAACTTACAATATGAATAAAAATCAACACAAAGATAATAAAAACAGATTCGTTGAGACTGCAGATACTGAAGTTATGTGATGTAGATTTAAATTAAACATTTTCTATGATAAAGATAATAAAAGAAAACATTAAAATTATGGAACTAAAAGAAGAAAAATAGATACTTGAAAAATACAATAACTATAGTTAAGTACTCATTGAGTAACTTTATTAGCAGATTAGACACAGACAGAGACTTAATGAACTAAAAAATCAGTAAGAAAATGTCCAGAATAAACCATAGAGAGACTAAAGTATGGAAAATCACAAGAAAGTATTAAAGACAGAGGCTATGACAAGAAGGCCTAACATGCATGCAATTTGAGTCCCAACAAGAAAAGAAAAAAAAGATTAGCAGAGAAGCAATTGGTAAAGAGATAATGACTGAGAACTTCCCCAAATTGATGAAAGACATCAAGCCTCAGGTTTAAAACTCCTATGAATTTTGAGCAAAATATATAAAAAGTAATCCAGACCTAGGCACATAATATAAAACTGTTTCAATCTAAAGACCAAAAAACAAAATTAAAGCAGCCACATAAAAAGGATAGACTCCCTTCAAAGAAGCAAATAAAAGACTCATAGCTGACTTCTCAACATTATGACATAGCAAGAAGATAAACCCTAAAGTGTCAAGAGAAAATAATTATCAAATGAGAGTTCTATAGAAAGAAAAAATATCTCTCAAGATTGTAGAACAGAAATAGATATTTCCAGACAAATGAAAATTGAGGGAATTTGTCACCAACATTCCCATGCTAAAGGAAATCTTAAAGGGTATTCTTCAGGCCAAGTAAAATTATCCCAAATAGAAGATTAGAGATGTAAGAAGGAATAAGAGTAGTAGAGTAATAAATATGAAGGTAAATGTAAATGCATACTATGGAATAATAATGCTAATACTACTTAAAATACTATATGCTAAAAATAATAAAGCAATATTAATATGTCATGTCTCATTGAGTTTAAATACACACACACACAAAATAAAATGGTGTTAAACAGGAAGTGGAGTTAAGGAATATGGTAACAACCAATTAATGTTAAACTTTGGTAAACCAAGCATATAAGTTAAGTTTCTAGGGTTACCAGTAAAAGAACTGTAAAAGAGTATGTAACTTCACAAATAATACAGTAAAATGAAATAACCCCAAATTTTCAATAAATTGAAAAGAGCAAGGAAAAAAGAGACAAATGAAAATAAAATAGCACAGAATACTTAGCATGATTTTATATTTAAACATAAATATTAAAAAAATAGAAATATAAAAAATTTGAATAACATGATGAGTAAACAATCTAATGAGTATATGTAGTATACCACTCCCAGTTAAACCATAAAATGCTTGTTCTTTTCAATGCATGTCAAACATTTACAAACCAACCATTTGCTGGGTCATCAAGCAAGTCTCAACAAAAGACTGAAATCATGCAGAATATGTTCTTTGACCATGAAGAAATTAGCTATAAAAGAATGCAAAACTACAACTAGGAAAACGTTCACATAAGAGGGAAATTTTAAATATACTCTTATAGACAATCCATTTGGGTCAAAGAAGAAACCAGTAACAGAATTAAAATATTTTTAATTGATTGATAATGAAAATTCTATTTTTTGAATGTTTTTTAATCCCAAATTTCTTTTTTTTATTATTATGTTATGTTAATCACCATACATTACATCATTAGTTTTTGCTGTAGTGTTCCATGATTCATTGTTTGCATATAACACCCAGTGCTCCATGCAGAACGTGCCCTCCTTAATACCCATCACCAGGCTAACCCATCCCCCCACCCCCCTCCCCTCTAGAACCCTCAGTTTGTTTCTCAGAGTCCATAGTCTTTCATGGTTTGTCTCCCCCTCCGATTTCCCCCCCTTCATTCTATATTAAAAAATTGTGTAAGCTGCAGCAAAGACCATTCTTAGATGGTAATTTATGCCATTAAATGTATTCATTAGAAATGGAATCATGCTGGGGTGCCTGGATGGCTCAGTCAGTTAAGCGTCCAACTCTTGATTTCAGCTCAGATCATGATCTCAGGACTGTGAGATCAAGCCCAGGGTTGGGCTCCCTGCTGGGCATGGAGCCAGTTTGGGATTCTCCCTCTCCCTCAGCCCCTCCCCCACCTCTTTCTCTCTCTCCTTCCCTCTCTAAAAAAAAAAAGGAAAGAAAAAAAAGAAAAGAAATGGAAGCATGCTGAAAATAGCTTTTCCAGAATTTAAAAAATAATCACAAATTGACCATAAAGTATAACAATGAAATAAAAAAGAATAAAACCAAATAAAATAGAAAATAAACAATGCTGAAAGTTCTATCTTTGAAAAAAAATTGATAAACTTCTATTTGGACTAAAGCAAAAAAAAAAAAAAAAAGACACAAATTACCAATTTCAAGAATAAAAAAGAATCAATACTACAAAATTACAGATATTGAAAAGATAATTAGATATTATGACAACTTTATGGCAATAAACATAAACATTTAGATTAGACAAATTCACAAAAGAATTACATAAGAATCAATTAAAAATGTAAGCATACCTGTAATTAGTAAAAAAAATAATAAATTCATAAATTAAAACCTTCTCAGAAAATAAAATACCAGGCCCAGGAAATTCTTTCAAACGTTGCAGAAAGAAATGATGCTAACTAACACAAACTCTTTCAAGCCCTAAAAAAGGAGCAAATTTTATGTGTGTGTCCAGCACAAATAATCTTGATACTCAAAACATGAAAATGTCATTATAAGAAAAAATTAATGGCCAGTATAACTTATGAACTTAGATGAAAATATCCTACATAAATTATTAACAAACAAAATCCAGCAATTTAAAAAAGAATAATGCATCAAAAATAGGCTTATGCCATGAATGCAAGGTTTGTTTAATATTTGAAAAATCAATGCAGTACAACATGCTAACAGAAAAAAAGGAAACTATCATATAATGTTCCTAAAAAGTACAGAAAATTTTTAATAAAATATAATATTCTTTACCGGTGAAAAGTTAAGCAAACTAGGAAGAGGACTTCCCTGATTTTCTAAAAGTTACTCACACAAAAAAAATAAAAATAAAAAAAAATTTAAAAATCACATCCAGCATCATTTTTTTTTTAATTTTTTTATTGTTATGTTAATCCCCATACATTACATCATTAGTTTTAGATATAGTGTTCCATGATT